>NW_007578610.1:221798-222840 GCF_000690725.1 Stegastes partitus
CATGTGCATATCACAAACTTCAGCTTCAGCTCATAAAGTGATGAATTTGTTTGTCAGCTTCCTACTTTTCCGTCTGGCAAGTAAAATGAAGTGAATCATTTCAGAAAATTTCAATTTGTGTCTTTGTTTTTGCTCATTTGTGGTGTGATTCTAAAAGGTCTTAAGTCCAGTAAAGGAAAATGTGACAAGTGTCAACACAATATTCAACGTTTGGAACAAAAAGGAGGAAAAAAAAAAGTTCCCAAGCTGGATCAGATTTTTTATAGTTTTAGCCAAAATATCCATGATAGAATTGTACCTTGTTGTCGTATGTACACAAGTTTTTTTAAAGAAACTATTCCAGTGCCAGTTCAAAGCATGCCTGTTCAGAACAACTCTGCGTGGCCTTCAGTTTAGCCTTTTTAAACATCAGTGACTAAGCATTCATGATAACTACTTCACACTCAACACTGGCTGCACTGGGTTTTCAGAACGTTAACATTAAACCTTCAGCTGATGCCTCATTAGGAATAATTAAGAGACAGTGTTAACCCTGATCATCACATGGCTCTGAGAATAACAGAACAATATTTTAGGGCTGCAACAGATTATTATTTTCATAGAATAATCTAACAATTGATTGTTCTTTCAATGTTTGATTACTGTAACAACTAATTTATCAGTTAGTCATAAGAATATTTTTTATTTATATAAGACTTGCAAAATGAACATCTAAACCATTTCTAATTAATACTGTAATATTTTATTCAGTCCCCAAATCACTGTCATCTAATCTCCATGTCACTGCTCTATTTTATTAACATTAATAATAAAAGTAATTTTTCAGACGTCTGATCAGAAAAGTACTAGTCCGCAAATTCAAAAAGGACACAGATTAATGTAATTACTGTATGTCATAGCATTCCTGTACAGAGTTTGACTTAAACCTTAAACATATAGATCCTATTTCATCACTGGATTATGATGTAGTTAAGATAGTAATGGGAAAATGTGTTTTTGTGTTAGGGTGGGGCAAAGAAAACAAACGATTTACAGACTAACA
>NW_007578610.1:223741-251834 GCF_000690725.1 Stegastes partitus
ATTCCTTTGTAAGATGAGGAATTTCATTAAAATTTCAAACCCACAAATATTTCATTATTATGGCTGGAGTGAACTGACCGACCTGTGTGACTGTCTTCATGTTTTGTCCTCTGCTGTGCAGTTTCACACAGGTTTGAGCGTCAAATGTTTAATTCATTACAGAGAATATCCACCTGACACCAAATCTGTAGACGTTTTGTCATTTATATTTTGTGGAATCTCAGACTTTTTTAATTCAGTACAGAGAATATGCAGCATTTGTGGCAAAGCAGAAGGAATCACCACTGACCGTAAACCACAGTAAGATCATGACAGATAAAAGGCACCTCACGCTTTAACTTTCCAAGTAGGAGAATCTTGAAAGGCTGTCCTCCACTAAAGGGCCTCTTGCATGTTTTACTTCAACACCTCAGCTCACGTACAGCGCTGTAGGAGTACTGATACTCGCTCGTGCAAACACAGAGGCCGTGACAGGAGAAGCTGGCTGTAACTGGCACTGAGTGGAGAAATGACACATTGAGCACAAATGACTGGCGACAGCGAAAACAGCTTGTACTCTGTCTGCTTTAAACCAGTTCATTTGCTCCCTGTCGACTCACTGTTGTTGTTCATGTTGTGAGTGTGTGTTTGTGTGGCTGTCTCCTTTTGTCTCTCTTTTCCTCCCATCCTAGATTTTCCCCTATTTTCTGTCTCTTTCCATACTCTCTTCTTTCTCATTTCTATTCTCATCTTGCGTCACGCTCTCCTCCGGCCACCTCTTCTAGTTGTCTTTTCTATTCTGTCTCAATCTCATATCTTTATTCCCTCAACTTTCCTGTCACTGCTGTTGTTTGGCTCCTTTGTTCTCTTTCTCTTGCCTCTGTTTTTGACTTTCCTCCTTAGTTCACACCCTCTCGTTCTCTCTTTCTGTTATCTTTCTCCCCCATTCTCTTTATCCTCATTTTACCCTCCGCTCTCTATAAACTAGATTGATGGCTCAATCCTACATGCATCAAGGTGAGAATTACAATTTTCACACCAGCACACACACATACACGTATACACTCACACAAATGTCAGTAGACAATTACTCCCCGATTCACAAACCCTCTTCCTCTGCCTCCCACACACACACACACACACACACACTATGCTTTCCTCTTAAAGACCATTTTCACATTCACAAAATAACCAAGTTACTGGCAAAAATCAACTTTAAAGAAGCATATATACATGAAACTGGCCGCTAATCAGATATCTTTTCTCCAGTCTTAGTACAAAACTGTATAGTGAAACTGGAAAGTCCAACATGATAACAAAACTTAAAGAGGACTCATTATATGTCAACTCTGCAACTCCACAAGGAGAACATGTTTCTAATAACTCAAAGTGAAAACATTTAGTCTGTACTTTAAATCAAGTCTAACATAGACTCAGTGGATATTTTACAAACACCGACGAACCTCAAGAAATTCCTTTTCTTTATGTTTTCATGTCTGAAGTCTTGATCCTGTACATATGCTCTAATGAACCCTGTTTAAATGTAACCTGTTTAAATGACTTCTTAGTCAGAAGTTTGATTTCTTCAGCAGCTGTGAAACTTGGCTTTCAGCAACGGTCTGGTACTTCTCTCACACACTGGGAGAGACAAACTTCACACAACAAACCCAGCGGTCGACATCACCGCTTTTCATGGAGGGGAAGTGCAGTCAGGCTGTGGCTGTGTAACCTCAGCTGTTAAAAAACATGGTGATTATTGTATGAATTAATATAGTAAAGGGTTGATAGGCAGCAGGAGAGAAAATATGTAGATTGTAAGTAAAAGTGCTAATCCCACAGTGTGAAAGTCCTGAACTGAAAATATTAAAGTAAAAGAATGTTAGGAAAATCTACTATGGCAAGTAAGTCAACAAGGGTGAACAAATTGGGGAAAAAATAGTCACAAAGTTACACTTAGGCTGCGTTCAGACAGCAGGCTAAAGTTACCCAAGTCGGATTTTTTTGCCCCTATGCGACCTGTATCTGGTCTTTTCATAACAGTCTGAACAACACAGATCCGATTTTTTCAAAAGTGACCCAGGTCACTTGGATATGTGGTCCTAAATCCGATAGGCATCTGATCTTTTGCCACGCGACTTCTGTCTGAACGGCCCGGTCGCATTTATCCGACCTGCACGTCATTGACACACGACCAACATACATAAAGGTCGGCCTTGTCATTCGAAAATTACGCATGAGGTCCGCATCAGTAAAGCCTCTCACATCACTATCCCACCACTCCTGGCTGTGACTCCACACTCACACGTTTCTCTGTACAGATGTTGCTGCCACTGCCCCACAAAACGCCATGGCCAAAAACCTGGCTTTCTTCCTTTTTAATCTTCTCCTTTAAACGATTATATTGTAAATGTGCTGGCTCTGGTTGGACAACAACTTTAAAATCGCAAGTTACGCTCCACTCCGTATGACATCGTTGTGTCCTCTTCTGCGCATGTGGAGCACTTTTAGGTCGTAAAAAGTTCACACAGGAGATCACATATAAGTCGCATTTAATTGGAAATGTGAACGAACTTGCAAAAAAAAAAATCGGATTTCACAAAAAAATCCGAACTGAGCATTAAGTCCTGCAGTCTGAACGAGCTACACTTATAGACAGACAACCAAGCGCACTCACATTCACACCTACAGACAATTTAGAGTCACCAATTAACCTCAGCATGTTTTTGGACTGTGTGGGAGGAAGCCGAACAACCCGGAGAGAACCCATGCTGCACGGGGAGAACATGCAAACTCCACGCAGAAAGATCCCGGGCATCCTAACGCGAACCAGGGCTCTTCTAGCTGCGAGGCAACGGTGCTAACCACGGAGACACCGTGCAGCCCAGCTTCAGTCCAGTATTCATTTAAATGTGATGGAGTATTACCACCAGACACCATCAACAGTGTGACTTTCACACAAGGTGGACGGCATGACAATTCAAACCCTGAGTCAGACACAGAATATATATTGTAGTTTGCAGCCTTTCTGATTTTCAAATTACATTGTTTTGAATGGCAGTCTCAGTAAGAAATCAATTGTTGTTCTGCCCTTGTACTTACTGCAGAAGTGTCTGTTGTAGCTGATATACTACAGTATGTAATTACATTTTTATTACTCCATTGTTACATTATTTTAAAAGCAGGATTTTAATGTCGTAGTNTCTGTCGCTGCAGCCTCCATAAAGCACTCTGGGATGCTTTCACTTAAATGCTCATGCAGCAGTTGTACTGGTGTGCTCAGCCGTTTCCAGTTTGCAGCACTGACAGAGCACCACATTGTTGGTCTCTGTCTAAAATCCTCCCACACCTCAGATGATTGTGGGCGAGGTTTATTAGCAGCAGCTTCCTCTCCTGGGGTATCCGTGCTATAACCAACCACGCACCGTTGTCATCGTCGATGAGTCCAACCATACAGCGGTTACCAATTGAAGTGATGTTTCTCAAACATCACTCATCCAAACTGTACTTCCTCAGTTCCCTGACGATACAAAAGCCAAGTCTGAAGTGGATCTGATGAACAGTTGTCAAGAAGAATGAAGAACACACACGCACGTAGAATGTATGTGTGTGTATATGTGTTTATATGTATGTATATGTGTATAATTTCATATCTTTAGTGTTATGGATTTTTGTTGTTCTTTCTTTTCTTTTTGTGTATGTGTTGGTACACTGGGTTTCGTACAATGGCTTTGACATGTTTGAAATGAATCAATAAATCAAAATCAAATCAATTCCTTTGTAAGATGAGGAATTTCATTAAAATTTCAAACCCACAAATATTTCATTATTATGGCTGGAGTGAACTGACCGACCTGTGTGACTGTCTTCATGTTTTGTCCTCTGCTGTGCAGTTTCACACAGGTTTGAGCGTCAAATGTTTAATTCATTACAGAGAATATCCACCTGACACCAAATCTGTAGACGTTTTGTCATTTATATTTTGTGGAATCTCAGACTTTTTTAATTCAGTACAGAGAATATGCAGCATTTGTGGCAAAGCAGAAGGAATCACCACTGACCGTAAACCACAGTAAGATCATGACAGATAAAAGGCACCTCACGCTTTAACTTTCCAAGTAGGAGAATCTTGAAAGGCTGTCCTCCACTAAAGGGCCTCTTGCATGTTTTACTTCAACACCTCAGCTCACGTACAGCGCTGTAGGAGTACTGATACTCGCTCGTGCAAACACAGAGGCCGTGACAGGAGAAGCTGGCTGTAACTGGCACTGAGTGGAGAAATGACACATTGAGCACAAATGACTGGCGACAGCGAAAACAGCTTGTACTCTGTCTGCTTTAAACCAGTTCATTTGCTCCCTGTCGACTCACTGTTGTTGTTCATGTTGTGAGTGTGTGTTTGTGTGGCTGTCTCCTTTTGTCTCTCTTTTCCTCCCATCCTAGATTTTCCCCTATTTTCTGTCTCTTTCCATACTCTCTTCTTTCTCATTTCTATTCTCATCTTGCGTCACGCTCTCCTCCGGCCACCTCTTCTAGTTGTCTTTTCTATTCTGTCTCAATCTCATATCTTTATTCCCTCAACTTTCCTGTCACTGCTGTTGTTTGGCTCCTTTGTTCTCTTTCTCTTGCCTCTGTTTTTGACTTTCCTCCTTAGTTCACACCCTCTCGTTCTCTCTTTCTGTTATCTTTCTCCCCCATTCTCTTTATCCTCATTTTACCCTCCGCTCTCTATAAACTAGATTGATGGCTCAATCCTACATGCATCAAGGTGAGAATTACAATTTTCACACCAGCACACACACATACACGTATACACTCACACAAATGTCAGTAGACAATTACTCCCCGATTCACAAACCCTCTTCCTCTGCCTCCCACACACACACACACACACACACACTATGCTTTCCTCTTAAAGACCATTTTCACATTCACAAAATAACCAAGTTACTGGCAAAAATCAACTTTAAAGAAGCATATATACATGAAACTGGCCGCTAATCAGATATCTTTTCTCCAGTCTTAGTACAAAACTGTATAGTGAAACTGGAAAGTCCAACATGATAACAAAACTTAGACGATTCATTATATGTCAGCTCTGCAACTCCAAAAGGAGAACATGTTTCTAATAACTCAAAGTGAAAACATTTAGTCTGTACTTTAAATCAAGTCTAACATAGACTCAGTGGATATTTTACAAACACCGACGAACCTCAAGAAATTCCTTTTCTTTATGTTTTCATGTCTGAAGTCTTGATCCTGTACATATGCTCTAATGAACCCTGTTTAAATGTAACCTGTTTAAATGACTTCTTAGTCAGAAGTTTGATTTCTTCAGCAGCTGTGAAACTTGGCTTTCAGCAACGGTCTGGTACTTCTCTCACACACTGGGAGAGACAAACTTCACACAACAAACCCAGCGGTCGACATCACCGCTTTTCATGGAGGGGAAGTGCAGTCAGGCTGTGGCTGTGTAACCTCAGCTGTTAAAAAACATGGTGATTATTGTATGAATTAATATAGTAAAGGGTTGATAGGCAGCAGGAGAGAAAATATGTAGATTGTAAGTAAAAGTGCTAATCCCACAGTGTGAAAGTCCTGAACTGAAAATATTAAAGTAAAAGAATGTTAGGAAAATCTACTATGGCAAGTAAGTCAACAAGGGCGAACAAATTGGGGGGAAAAAAATTATGTATTATATATTCTCCGGACATTTATTTTTTTTAATTCAAGCTTCAGTCCATCCATCCATCATCTATCTATCCATTATCTATACACCGCTTAATCCTCACTAGGGGGCTGGAGTCTATCCCAGCTGACTCAGGGTGAAGGCAGGGACACCCTGGACAGGTCACCAGTCTATCACAGGGCTACACTTAGGCTACATTCAGACAGCAGTTACCCAAGTCTGATTTTTTTGTCCCTATGCGACCTGTATCTGGTCTTTTCATAACAGTCTGAACAACACAGATCCGATTTTTTCAAAAGTAACCCAGGTCACTTGGATATGTGGTCCTAAATCCGATAGGCATCTGATCTTTTGCCATGCGACTTCTGTCTGAACGGCCAGGTCGCATTTATCCGACCTGCACGTCATTGATACACGACCAACATACATAAAGGTCGGCCTTGTCATTCGAAAATTATGCATGAGGTCCGCATCAGTAAAGCCTCTCTCATCACTATCCCACCACTCCTGGCTGCAACTCCACACTCACACGTTTCTCTGTACAGATGTTGCTGCCACTGCCCCACAAAACGCCATGGCCAAAAACCTGGCTTTCTTCCTTTTTTAATCTTCTCCTTTAAACGATTACATTGTAAATGTGCTGGCTCCGGTTGGACAACAACTTTAAAATCGCAAGTCACGCTCCACACCATATGACATCGTTGTGTCCTCTTCTGCGCATGTGGAACACTTACAGGTCATAAAAAGTTCACACAGGAGATCACATATAAGTCGCATTTAATTGGAAATGTGAACGAACTCGCAAAAAAAAAAAAATCGGATTTCACAAAAAAATCCGAACTGAGCATTAAGTCCTGCAGTCTAAACGAGCTACACTTAGACAGACAACCAAGCGCACTCACATTCACACCTACAGACAATTTAGAATCACCAATTAACCTCAACATGTTTTTGGACTGTGTGGGAGGAAGCCGGAGAACCCGGAGAGAACCCACACTGCACGGGGAGAACATGCAAACTCCACGCAGAAAGATCCCGGGCATCCTAACGAACCAGGGATCTTCTAGCTGCGAGGCAACGGTGCTAACCACGGAGACACCTAGCAGCCCAGCTTCAGTCCAGTATTCATTTAAATGTGATTGAGTATTACCACCAGACACCATCAACAGTGTGACTGTCACACAAGGTGGACGGCATGACAGCTCACACCCTGAGTCAGACACAGAACATATATTATAGTTTGCAGCCTTTCTGATTTTCTAATTACATTGTTTTGAATGGCAGTCTCAGTAAGAAATCAATTGCTGTTCTGCCCTTGTACTTACTGCAAAAGTGTCTGTTGTAGCTGATATACTACAGTATGTAATTACATTTTTATTACTCCATTGTTACATTATTTTAAAAGCAGGATTTTAATGTTGTAGTAAACCCGCAACTCAAAGATTCAAGTATCTTAAGAACTGAAATAGACAGGCAGAAAGGACTCAGAATGCCACCTTTACCTAACCCACTGTGAGAACATCTTCCTCACTCCCCTGAACACACACGCACACTATCGCTTAACGTCATGTGTTGTGTAGCGTGACAGAGTGGGGCTGCCTTGTCAATGACACTTCATTTCCAATGCACACAATGTATGTGCGTGCAGCACAAGATGGGCTGTACACTCACAAACTAGCACACAAACTGACACTTATATGACACTCATATCAATGTAATATTAATGAAATATCTATGAGTGGAATTTCCGCACACATGGAGCGATGATTTACTGACATTGTCCTGCTAAGCCTGTATGATGCCATAACTAAAGCTAGAATTATCAACTGCTCTGAGCCCTCCCCTCCCTGTGTTTATCAGTATGTGTGTAAGACACAAACGCACACTCAGTATACGTGGATAATTTTGCAGTCAAAGATGCTTGATTATGCCGCATCGTCAACTTTAAAAAGGAAAAAAAAAATATCCCATTTATGCTGATTCTTGCTGTTTTTTGTTTTTTTTTCTGAATCGTCTGAATCATTTATAAAGGAGGAAGGAGTGAAGCGGTGGAAAATGCAAAACACCCTTTCTTGTGCTTTTGTGAGAAACGTGCTTCTTAATGCAGGAATGGCACGGTGATTGCAAATTGCCTGTCTGTGTATAATATCAGAGCAACTGTTCATTTAGCTGAAAGCCACAGAGGAGCAAAACAAGAAATCACTGGAGTTGGTGTCTCAAACGGCTCACTTACTTATCTGTCATTTCCTAAATGAGCACTTCTCTTCTACCACAACATCTAAGTCTACCTACTGTCTTACCACCTTTGACTCTAGGTGGCCTATAAACTTTACATCAGTTGCATTTGTGTCAGGTAACAATATTCTCTGTAATGTCTCCATTAAACAAGCAAATAAATTGTGAGGCTCCGTGGAAGAAAAAGTTTTAAAATGAAGAAAGCAAGAAGTTCAAATTTTAAATGTCGTATAGCTTCTGGGGGTTCTGCGAAAAAAAAAAGATAAGAAACAAAACAGCTCAATAAAATGATCACTAATTTGAAAAAAACAAAAACAAAAGAAAAAAAGGTTAAATTATCACATAACCAATTTACCAGTGGGTTACCGAATGTGACCAGTGAAATAAATAATTAACAGAGCCAGGAACGAACTCCTACGTGAGATATATGCACTGACTGCATCGGGGTCTTACAGCTATTCCCTAAAATGTGAGTTTATGGTTTTATGGATGTATTCACCTTTATCTTACACACTTTTACCCAAAATCAGAATTGTATATTTATGTTCCAGAGCTTTACAATTATCTGTAATACAATGCCACTGTTTCTGATTCGTCTTTGTGGTGCCTTTAACCCTATTCAGGACTTTTGGGGTCTTTTGGACCCCAGGTCATTTGGTTTAGGTGACAGGTATTGTTTTTTTCTGTTTGAAGATTTTTATTTATTTTTTTAATATAAAAAGAGGGACATTTGTCGTGCATTAGGAACCAAAAATACGTCAACTTATCAGAAAATGTATTTAACATCGTATAAAAGTCTATAATGAATATCAACAAATATTTTGCACATATTCTTTCTTGGGGTCTAATGGACCTCGAAAAACCTTCTACGTATGGCAACATGAAAGTCCTGAATAGGGTTAATGACGCTAAAATATATTTGAAAGAAACTTGAAGGATCTTTTCAGGCAGCACTGGCCTTCGGTGACTAAAGCCTTGTGGGTAAGTCAATATTTCCTACAGCTGATGTCCTCCCAGCAGCATTTCCATGTTTGATTTCTGCTACTGTTTCATTTTGGCACTTAGATACAGTATGAATTAGTATCATGACCATTTAGCAAAAGAGACAAGAGGACTAATTTGCATCAAACTGCTAAAAGGATTTTACTGTAAAGCTTCTGCTGCTGGAAATTATTGAGTTTTCATTAAAACTGACCTATTAGCCTGAGAAGGAGCACCAACAGCAGCTGATGTGCTCTGCAGACAGTAGCAGTCTCTAAGAATGTTGCAACAGCCTTATCATTATCATACAGACAAGATTTTTCATGTCTGTGTGATAATGACAAAGGTGTGGTGCATTCTAAGAAATGCGACCACAGCAACAGAGTAAAAACAAAATGTTTTAACACAAATCTGAACTGCCGCAGCTCAAAAGTAGAAATGGGTAAAGGGAAGAGTGAAATAGATGCATTTTCTTTTGAAATCTTGATACCAGATTAAATATTATTGTCCAGTTGTATGTGTTGAATGGAAACAGTTAATCTGATCACCTGATATGTATTATCTATGGAAGCACATAGTCAGCCTAAAGTGTAGTTAATCTAATGCTTTGTGTTGTTTTAAAACACTGGACTGGTGCCATTTACTTTTAACATCACTTATTGTAAATGAATAAAACCTTAACAGTTCAGTTGTGTAAAATCCATAATTTAATTGTGTACAATTTTTATTTTGTTGTTTGCATTTGTCTAAGCCAATGTAATCTGGTTGCAGAAGGAGTGAAACTGTCATTTATCAGCTGCTGTAGCTGTTGAACCACAGTCAGGTTCGTTTCCCCCGCGGTAAAAGGGTTTCACAAATGAGGCCCCCGGTGCCAGAGGCCAGTCTAGTTAGCCAACCTGTGGGCCCAGCTGCACTGAGAGCCTCATATAAAACATTATTATTATTATTCCCTCCCTGGGAGCTGGTTATAGCCGCACTGAAAACTCATTTCCCTCTCCTCTTGTCCATGTGAATACCTCCTGATAGGGAGAGGGAAGGAGAAAGGAACAATAACTGCATTTCATATGACGGGGAAATGAATAATTTCGAGCGTGTGTGCATGCAGCTTGTGTATGTGTGTGATTGTGTAATTTAGTGTATTGTTGGGCATTGTGTGTGTGTGTGTGTGTGTGTGTGTGTGTGTGTGTGCCTTGTGCCATTGTGGAGCGATTGGGCGTTGTGATACACAAGGCGAGCACAGTGATTGGAGCATCGATCTTGTTTCCTTGAGAAACGCAAGAGAAAGAGAGAAACTGAGACAGAAGTTAGATATGGAAAGAGAGGTTCTGTTACAAAGAAAGTTGCAGCGAAAAACGAGCTGAAAACATGATAACAGATTTAAAAACAAGAGAAGAATATTGTAATAATTCATACTGTAAATCTAGGTGACTACTTGTGCGTTTAAAATCCATATTTAACTGCACTTATCATAGACCGCATTTGGCTGATTTGACAGATTTTTGTGCCAACAAAAACAACAGAGATGCAGCCGACTGCTTCGACTCCCTGCAGGTTTAGGGGGGTGTCAATCTGCTTTTTTTTTCTTTCATGGCCACGTTGAAGCTTTGAAGGTGACAAAACCAACGCATGGCATCAAATACAAGTCCTCTTGTTGACAAAGCAGACGCACAACACTTGGCTTACACAGCTGACAGTCAGGGCATGTCCAGTGACACCACAAAGCCCGTCTGTGAAAGATGCTTCAAACCTCTGCGGCCCAAAGACGCCCACACATCCAACCTGGACGAATGTAATTTATTTTGTGACAAGCAAACTTTTTTTTACGATTTGAGTTTGACAAGCCAATTAAGGACAGTGACAAGTGTTAAATTTGTGGTTATCTTTTCAGATAACTTACCAGTGCAGCAAAATCTATATATGCAATGTTCTCATTGGTGATGTCACCTTAGTCTGTCTCACCAGATGTAGATCGCAGGTACAAGCTCACCATTGGCCACACATCTCACACAGCTTTCTCCTGTCCTTCTGCTATCTATATGTCATTGTTTTCAAAATCGCTTTCACTACTGGAACAACAACCACCACATCCAGGCAACAATTTATCACACTAAAAGAAAAAATCTACTTTTTGCTGTTGGTTCAGATTGTGCAATAAAGCAGCACTGCTCGTTTTTGATTTTTTAATCCATTTAAATGGCAGTGACGGCCTCCCTGCATGAAAACGTTTCACCGAAACACTATTCTGAGTGTGCACTGTCGGTACATTATATTCTTAGCTCTGCCCAAGACAACTGTGATTGGTTTAAAGAAACACAAACTTGCCAGAGCATTTCCCCCTATAGCAGAATGGTAGCGTGATGCAGAAAGACCATTTTACAAAACGGTGTATCAGCGCTGGAGAATGGTCTGACCATGCAAGACAAACTTTAGCGTAACCTTCCAGCTTTTCAAAATCATGCATTCACAAGTGCATTTTTATCAAAAATTATTTCTATCTCTAGAAATGTGCTTACACCTGCACTGTGTATTCAGTCTTATTAAACGCTGTTTAATAAGTGATATCTGGTTTCAAATATGAAGTTAACAATCACAGAAATCCTATTAACAGGTATATGGGACATTATACTATTTATTGTTCCATTCTGTTGCTCGCTCTCCATCTGCTATCCTGTTTTCTCCACCCCTCATCCCCACTCTCACCCAACCGGTGGAGGCAGATAGCTGTCTTCCCTGAGCCTGGTTCTGCCGGAGGTTTTCTTTCCCCCTCCTTTGTGGGGGGGTTTTGGTTCCTTCCCACCATTGCCAACCGCTTGCTCAGAGGGAGTCCAAAGGCTACTGCTGTTTAAATTTGTAAGGTCTATACTTTACTTTGTTAAGCGCTGTGTGATGACATATGTTGTAAACTGAGCTATACAAATATAATTGAATTGAATAGAATTGAATTATATTACTGCATACTCTTTCAAAGGGCTGACCTTAATAAAATTATTCACAAGAATCCTATCAATAATTCTACAGGGCTATTATTTAATTGTTTAAAAAACAAACACCTTAAACATAAACTACAATTTTATTGAACACGGAACATTGTAAAAATATTTAGTTTAGTGCTTTTACCTATTATTCCCTCCCCTTTTCTGATATTGTGGTTTTTCCGGCAGTTATCGTTTCAAAGTCAGAATTTTAGCATGGTGACAACATGATTGTGATGTGTCAGGAAGCACTGGCAGCCACAGTGTCAAGTGTCCCATAAGGCACCAGAGCTAACAATCTGTTAAGACATATGGATGGTTTCAGTGGCAATGTTCTATCCATTTACAGAATGCAACTTCCATAAAACAACTCATTTCCTTGAATTGCCAGTTATCTGCAGCAATTTGTCTCATCCTGCTTGAAATCTGATCCACATCTTGCCCTGGGATGGTTGACATTCTTCCATTACAGAGAGAGAGAGGGAGAGGCAGTGTCCTTCAGTATTCAACGAACCAACAGATTGTTTCCTCTCATGTTTGGACTTCTGAAGGCAGAAACTCCATAAAGACCCCCTGCCAACCTGCCTGAGGACACAGGCACACTCTAACCATGCTGCTTCAAAGACTCTCCAAAGGCTCTCTCAGTGTGAGTGTGTGCGATTCCGCCTCTGTGCAAGAAATACCATTTTTTCTTGTGTGCACATGCAGATGAGGGTGTGATCCTGCATATAAGCATTTCTATGTGTGTGTGCGCATATGTGTATGTATGTGTGTGTGTGCAAACAGTACAGGAGTACTCCTCCTTGTACTGGAAGTAGTCGTGCTAGGTAAACAGGAGTGCGGGCTAATCCTGTGAGGAATGGGAATTCTGCATTAGCATTTGAATAGCACATAGCGCCACAAGTACTGCTGACAAAACTAACACACATCCTCAGTCCCGGCTCACACACAAACACACTACACATATTCAAAGCTGAAGAGGAAGATTTTTCATAGCAGTCACAAACAGGTAGCCTATATCTATAAAGGAACCTTCAGAGAAAAAATAACTACCTGCGGATGGTTTTTCACATGCTGGAGGTTTATTCACTGGATGTTTCTGAGCAACAACCTGCCTCACATTTACACACCTTTGCACGTTCCCACATGTGAGCTGTCCAGCACGAGCACGGTCTACATTTACATACGCATTAATAATGTGATTACAAAGTAATTAGGCCAATAATGAGGGTAAGAGCCCATGTAAACACCATCTGATTACAAGAAAGTATGAATATTCACAGGGATATATGCCTCAAAAGGATACAGTTTCAGAAAGTGGCATGTTGTGGCCATTTGCTTTGACATTTTCCAGGAACCTTTTCAAGAATTCAGGAGTTTAACTTGCATTTCAACTACATGCACATTGCTTCAGTTTTGGTTTTAGGGTCAAAGGTCCTGCCCTTCACAAGTTCCTGCTTCAGAGGTGGAATTCATGATCAACCAGGAGCGATCAGGGTCAAGTGTGCAGTGCTGAATGTCAAACACAAGCATGAAGACTGCAAAAACATTCACAGTGGTTGCCAGTAGCATTATTAGAACTACCAGAATTCTAATCTAGTCTAAAATAAAAGAAATAAAAAAGAGCATCAAAATGAGCTAGAAGGAAAGAAAGGAAATAACAATAACACCTTCCATTTCTAAACAAAAACACTTAATGCTAAACACACATTTTGATAAATAACAAAACCACAGTGAACGCACTGCAGGTAGCAGCTGGATCTGAAGCAAGGAATACTACAGGATTCTGGACACTCATTCAAAGACGACAGCGTACAGATTTTGGCCAGAGAGGACAGATGGTTTGAGAGAGAGGTGGAAGAAGCCATCTGTGTCAAACTGGAAAGACCATCCCTCAACAGAGGTGGAGGTCTGAGGCATCATCTCTCACCTGTTTACAATTCAGTCCTACAAGCTCTCCCCAGGAAGATGAAACCACATTCACACCTAGCCACAAAAGACCCTAATGAACACTTTTGTGGCAGGGGGAGAAGCAACAACCCCCAGTTGAAACCGAAGCACAGGTGTTAATGGCTCCTTCAGGATAGAAGTATCTGGAAGTCCCAACTAGTCAGTCAGACCTGATGAAGCGTCTTGGATGAGAGGTGGAACGTCTTCAAGCAAGTCCAGTTGCTACGATTAATCTACCAGAATAACCATGACCTGGATGACTGAGAATCTTCACAGACAACAGTGCCAGAAAACAATGTAATACTGTCATGTTCAAAAACATAAAAATAATGGAAAACGTGTAAAATACTTGTATTTTTAACAGATTTATATACATCAAAAAAGTTATTTTACAGTCACACATTGTAAAGGGACAAATGACTGATGGTAAAAAAGCAGATTTTTTTTTTTATGCACAGATTCAGCCTGTTTTGTGTTGTATTTTTTTATTCAGTCAATGCGTAAATTTATACTTTTTCTTTGTGACTTTACTGGATATGTCAGTAATTTACCAACACGGGGAAAATCTGTAACAGCTACAAGATTATTTACCATTTTTAAATACTTAATGTACATAACCTTTCTTCCAAATAACAGAAAATATCTGTTCAGTACGGTAATAATTGTGTAATTTTAGGATCAAATATTGTAAAAGAAGGAATTACCATTCATAAAAACACAGACTTTGACGGGAATGTATCGACAGTTTTGACCCATTTTTTACAATTATCTAGTAATTTGATTTATGTGACTTTAGTAGTCATCGGCAATTGAAAAAAAAAAAGAAAAAGACTGCAAACCAAGCTGACAGTATTGTGACGCTGTGACGTTTTACCAGATAGGACTAGTCATGCTGGGGGAGTTGTAGGAACTACACAGTCCACCCTGAAAGAGTTACAGACGGATGCTTTTTTTACCTCATAAACAATCTGACTTCTGGTGTGTTGTGTCGAAACCAGTTTTTCCAATAACCATTTGGTCAAAAAGAGACGTGCGATGTGCAACAACTTTGCACAGCATACACGAGCACTTCCTCATCTATCAACGTGTAATATCCTTGCATACAGTCGACACAGTCATAAATGTTTGACTGCACATGAACGATTTGCATGGACTCTCAGACAAATGGGTAGACAAAATCATCTCTCATGCGAACACAGAAAACATATTTTGCGCTTCATGGAACAGCTAGCAGAGTGTATCATCCAATGCTGCATACGAACATGCAATTTTTACACTGATGTTTCCAACATTCCCACATCACTGAAGATATCAAACAGAGGATTCTGCTTCCTGTGAAGTATAATTCAGCAGCCGTTGTTTCTATGTTTACTACAGAAACTTTTGGTTTTGGCCCAAACGTCTTTTCGGTAATAAAGGGTATATCACTTCCCGAGTGCTCATGTTAAAACTTGTATTTTAATAATATACCAGCGCATGAAAAAGAACCCATCTATTCTGGTTTTTTTTTTTTGGGGGGGGGGGTTTAAGTCAGGAGGAGACAGTGTGCATGGTAATGCTGATACAAAGCAAAGCAGCCTGTACCTGTAGCCTGCACAGATTTTCCCTGAGTATGAAAAACTGTAGGATTAAGTTGGCAAGTCTGTATCTGCGTTGGGTATTATCCGAGGTGCACTGCAGCATGTGTGTCCTGACTTGAAAATGATGCATTCACCAACGCTCTCACACACACTCACACACACAAACTGTCCTGCTGAATGAATAGAGATTCTCTCATTAGCTTGTAGCTTCACAGCTTAGAGAACAAGTCCACACAAGACAAGACAGTCTTTTTTTCCCTCTTCTTCCCTTGATAGGCTAAAGTGGTTGCAGCTGTTTCTATCCCTGCAACTCAAGTAGTTTAATTACATTTCAAATTTCATATTTTAGGCGTTTAGCTGAGGATCTTATCCAGGTCAACTGACAATGAGAGCAACAGCAGATTAGCTTCATTGCCTGAATTATGAACCATTTTGAAATACCTCCTACTCACACAAAATTAAGGGGAGCCTCTTCTTTCAGAATTGTTGATGTCTTAAGAGCTTTTTTTGATCATAATTCTTATACTGTTACTGACCGGATTCTCTGTTTCTTATGAATGTTGAACCTTGTTGAGCTGAGTAACACAACTTATTTTATATAATAGCGGTTTCTTCTAAGCCTCAACCAATCGTTCTGATCATCTCTTTTAAACTAGCCTGAACATCAGCTCTGTCTGCACTTCCTGTACCGTTGTTTTGTTTTGCTCAGTCACTGTTTTTGCTACTTCTCACAGAAAACCATAAAATCCTGTCATTTTTCTTCACATGTACACTAAAGGCCACTGCAGAGGTTAATGCTCCTGCACATTAGCTGACACCATCACCTGCCTGCCCAGCTGCTCCCTAGTGGCCATTAGACTTTTGTTTTTTTTTATCCACCTCCTTTTCTACACAAGCTATTTTTGCGGTGTCATTCATCTCATCTGACAGAACAGACACACTCCTATTTTAATCAATCCTGCTGTCTGCGTAGACAGTGTAAATGCTTGTGTTTTACTTGCACACATCACCCAAACCATATTTGAAATCATTAGGTTTATATTCCTGCGCTTTACATGTGCAACTACAGTAATTGTGCATTGGACTCCGCACTTTGCCTGAACGCCTCCTGTGTCGACACCGTAGCTGCTGCTTCAACTCTGCTAACGTGCAGCTCATGCTAAGCCTTCTGTGTAGACACGGTGTTAGCCTCGTGGATTTGGTTGTCTGATCTGACTCCTTTCATGTTTCTAACACACTGAGAAACAAGTCTAAGGGTCTACAGCCATGCTCGCAGCCACAAGAGGCTGTAGTGAGACACAACTCACGCTCACAATGACATTCACTTGTATAATGACTACCATACTTACTTTAGAGGTTAGGCCTGCTAAGGGAAATCAATCCAACTGCTGTCGAGTCTTTTCATTAAAAATAAAAAATCGTCAACTCCATTGTGGTGCTTGGGGGCTGCACGACATATCGATTCAACATAGCAATGCATGCATGTGCAACAAGCCAACAAGCCAAATGAACTCAGCTTTTTGTTGCTTGGTATGAAAGGAAAACTCAAACGGTTCTAAAAAAATCTACATACGAAACTCCACATAAAGGGTTCTCAGATATAGCAGCAACAGTATTTACAGCATACTGAGCTTATTTTTTAAATTTTTTACTTCATTCACCAGGCACAGAGTTAGTTGACATGCACACCTTACAAGTGCACAGAAAAATAAGCGAGGAGCCAGAAAAAAGACTGAAAAGAAGATTTGGTTCCACATAAAACATAATGTCAGTAGTATGGCAGTATTTCAGAAAGCAGAAAGGATACACTGCCCAAAAACAGGTAGTCTGTCAGCAGTGTCTTGCACTAAACAAGGCGATACAGCCATTCTGTTTGACCATTTAAAGCTCTGCATGACGAGTGCCAAAGCCAGATCTGTATGCCTTCCAAAGCAAAAAAAATACAATCATTTAGACGCCTTTGCCAGTGATACACCATATGAGAAAGATTCCAAACGTCTTTTCTCAGCTTTTTTAAAATTAGTTTGTATTTTCGATGCAGATCCTAAAAAAAAAAAAAATCTCCCGACTCATTCTTGAATGATTAATTCTTTCTAAATAGAGTAATTGAAGCCATCTGTTGTATTTATTTTATACTGCAATACATATCGCAGAAGAACAAAACATCTCAATGACTGTTTCAGAACCACCAACACCATGCAAATATATCACCATGTAGGAAATACAAATCTCAGTACAACATTTTGTACCATCCGTCTGGTAGATATTGAGATATGTCACAGAACAGGAGAAATGTTATAGTGGTGCTAGAGGAAGAGTCAGCACATTGCCAAAGATGGTCGTCTATATTAACGTCATGGCAATTCAATAGTTATTGAGACAAAAACAACAGATTGTAAACTCATGGTGGCAAACATGGAAAAGTCAAGAGATCAGCAAAGTCAGGTGATTTTATCTTCCGGTGACTATGACTATCTTTACAGATTTCCTATTAATCCAGCTGTTGCTGAGATGTTTGGAAGGTGTTGGAATACATGATCAGATGACAGTGGAATCCTTGGCGGCGCAGCTGAACACTCCACTTCATCTGATCTTGAGTCTGCATTTGACAGCAACCTCCTAAGTAAACATCCAGAAGTGTTACAGGGCCAAGTTCTATTCAGTTTGAGTGTCTGCCACTGTAGAGACCTCTGTTGAAAAGTTGGCTGCACATATCAGGAGCCGTGTAGTAGTGGAGTGTTAGTCTGCTCGATTTTGATAACATGACATGAAGGAAGTCTTCCAGATTCTTTTGAAACAATTGTCGCTCTAAAACCACGGCGATGTAACAGATCACACACACATTCACACATACATTCAGGTATCAACAAAAATAGACACACACACTGCAGGTGGTTGTACGGAAATGTGTTTATGCTGTGTACTCAGACCTCTCTGAAAGCTTTCTTTCAGTGCCTGGTGTGCATTTACATTTCAGCCACATAACTGATGTTCATATCAGAGACGACTTACAGGGACAACAACAGCAGACTAAACTTCATTACTTAGATCATCTGCTTTACAAGCAATCATTAGCAAGGGCCGCAGAGAGGTCAGAGGTCACAGCGTGCTGGTGATCAGAAACAAATAATGTATGTGTGAATCACAATACAAACAGAACATATCTTTTAGGAAACGGCAAGGTACACAGAGAGCTGATAAGAGAGCTCTCAGATTTTATATTCAGCTCTTTGCAGCATTTATGTATTTTTGTTGTCTCTACATAAACACTTGTCACTTTGACACAGGCTGCTGATTCTCGGCGTGTGGTGGAGGAGCTGAACGCACCCTCGCACAGGAATGCACGCACATACAGCCATACAGCAGTATTTCCATCTAAACATCTTTTGTCTCTGTGCCTCGGAACTATTCATTGAATCCATGCCATTAAAGTACATTAAAGCGGGTGTATGTGCCTATAGTGCAGAGTACCTCAAAAACAACCTGCTTTGAGTACAAGTACTTCCATTACACACAGAGAACACACCGCTGAGTGTACTTCACTTTGACAGTACTGCTTATAATCTCACACAGTCTAAACAAACAGTCTAATACAATATTCTAGTGTGATATAACAACTTTCCTACACGGATTAATGTCTGTATCTGCAAAGACTGACTTCCTATATTCATCTAAAATTCCTACAAATTAATAGGATTTACACGACTTCACTCTGGTCTCACACTATTCCTATGGAAATTTCTTAAACATTTAAGCTGTTACAGGATTTCTACATTGCGTGTGTGCTCGTAGCTCAATATAACAAGGTAAGAGAGGCGCGATCAATACATTTATCCCACCAGTGAACATGCTGCGGGTACTTTGCATAACAGGCATCCTGCGGTGCACACAGGGCACGGACATCAAACCAGGTCGAAAATGAACCTAATTATCTTTAAAGGAGCCAGCACAATCACATAATGAATTTAAAACAACGATAAGAGCCCCGAAAGTGGATGTTGGGGTATATTAATGAAGCAGTGTAAGAATGGAAATCACAAATGACAACTTGAGTGTTCTATAGAGCCACAGGAACACTGTGAGATTAAAGTTATGTTAGCACAGACAGTAAATGGTCACTATAGTAAGGATAAAAGTACAAAAAACAAAACTTTAAACTCACAACATAGCTGAATTAAGACTACTCCTTGAGCTAAGTGATGAAAAAATAAGGAGAAATTCTCTTTTTTGTGTGATATTTGGTTACAGTTGGTGTTTAACTATGTGAAATTAATTAACTAGGATCAATTTCAGACATTATGTGCTTTTTTACTTCCCTGGATGTCCAAAATTACTGTGCAGATGAAGAATTTGCCTTGAAAACATAAAAATAGTGTCATGAAATGAGAACGTCTGCAATCATTTAAACTGCATTAGTGCCAATTAGTTGCACCTGTGCTAATTACAACAATTACACATTAGCTTGTTCATCACTGAACTTCATTAAGTACATTTTTCTGCCAATTTGCTCAGCTTGCTCAAATGAAATGTCAAATGCAGGATTCTGGCTGCTGTCACTGAGGCCACATTTACTCAACTCTTTTTTTGTGGTTCAGTAGGAGGCAAAGTGGTTTTTATGCTGTGGACAAAGCATCACAGTCAGACTCAAGTGTGTATGGAGATGTAAACATAAAACAACTGGCAACTATGTCGATATAAAGTCATTACTGTGGCGCATTAACTCGGGATATATGATGGGAGCGAAGTGGAAGTGCTCTGAACTCCGCGGACACCCTGGAAGTCTCTACAGGGATTTCTCTGAGTTTGTGTCCAGCGCGCACACACCCACACAGCAGGAGACGTGCTCGTGTCTGTACTTCACCTGGTTGTACGCCGTCTCTCCGCCTCCCGCTACTCCTGCTCCCGCTCCGGTACCGAGCTCCGGCAGCTTCCTCCGGCTCAACACCAGCAGGTAAACCAGCGCTCCCAGCCACACCAGCACCGCCACGGCCACCGCCAGCCTCCGACAGAGACGCTTCATTTTCCGGTCAGGAGGAGCCGGCGGCGCCCGCAGCCCCCGCTGCTGTCAGAATCCCATTTTACACAAGCGAGAAAAAAAACAACAAATGAAACAAGCGCACAGACACAGCCGACCTCCACTAACTAACACAACACAAGTGCGCCCGGTCCCGCTCACTGACAAACACCGGCTATGCACGGCGTGCGCGCTCCCCCTCCACTCTGCTCCCTTCAACTCACAGGGAGCTCGAGCGCTTCTCTGACACGCCTGACAGCCGTGCGCGCGTGCGTGTGCGCGTGCGTGGCCGCGTGTGTGTGTGTGTGTGTGTGTGTGTGTGTGTGTGTGAATCGGTGCGTCTCTCTGAGGGAGTCCTGGACCCTCCTGAAGGTTTGTATGGCAGAGCGTGGAGCTCCACCTGCCGACACCCACAACTACTCCACCAAAGTGGAATGGAACAGAGCAGAGCAAAACAGATTAGAATAGAATAGAATAGAATAGAATACACACACAACAACAAATAGTTTCCTTCTCTTTAGCCATTGTCTTCTCCTTTCTATCATCTCATTCAGTTTCTTTATTTCCACTTAATGAATAGTTGGTTTTCTTTCATTTTTGTTTTAAAATAATACCATCCCTGATGCTTTGACAACATTTTTAGGCTGATATCAATAGCAAAAAAGCACATAGAACACAATATAACAGAATAGACATTAAATCAATAGTTCAGACTATCAATTCATCATTTTAAAGAAACATGCCCATAACTGACTCAGCCAAACTTTTCTAATGTACATCAATTTACAATCATTTGTTTACTTGGCCTAACTCTTTTTGTTGTTGTTGTATAAATTTGGATATTGTGCTATTAGTCAGACTAAACCACATCACCTGATTTTGAATCTTACCAACATCAGACATTTTTTGACAAAAATTAAAGAAAAAATGTGCAGTTAACGAAAAAAAAAAAAAAAAGTGAGTTACAGCCGAAAATATGGCTTAATCAGACAAACATAACCCTGCACATCCTAAAGCAGAGCATAATCGGGTACAACAGTTTATAGCACAGCAGAACTTTCCAGGAGAGTTCCTCACTGTCACTCGATGATTATCAATGTAAGCTTCACATTTTCACAAAAACACAACAAATGTCCAATCAAGTGTCGTCTTTGGCTCTGAGACGGAAAAAATGTAATCGTAAATAAGGGCTATATTGGGTCCATGTTCAACTCAGTCAATTCTTAGTGTGTACAGTTCCTAAAAAGAGAAGCAAAAACTGTGCCTATAGGGAAAGAAGGATGATGAAGAGAAGAAGTGAGGAGAAGAGACAGAAAAAGAAAGACAGTAAGGAGGTAAAGCATGGAAACCCTAACACACTAGGAAAGAAAAAAATGGAGAGAGGATGTGAGTAAAACTAAAATAAGAGGGGTGAGATTGGAAGAGGAGGAGAGAAGAGGAAAGATTTTGTCTCTGTTGCAGTCACATGAACAGAGAAGTTGACAAGAGGAAAACTGTCAGCGATCCCACGTTTTATTTCAATAAATTAGCAGACACACAAAGTGCCATCTCAGAATTATTAATAAAACATGTGGGACCAAAAATAAAAATGATCCCTCTCATGTCAGTCATTAACCCGAAGAGAAACCACATCTTTACAATCTTGGTGCACCATCTAGTGTTCATTCAGAGTATTATACTTTGTCTGCTTCTAGTGTACAGCACTGGGATAACCTCCGTCTTATACACAGCAACAAATTGTAAACCAGCCATGTCCATATCGGGGACTTTTTAGACTAAAACAGAAATAAACCTGTCACAGAAGACATACAAAAGTTCAACTAATAGGCTTCCTAAACTTCCCAAATCCAAACTGAGCTCTGTTCATTATTTCAGGGTGTAAAGTATGATAACATGTGTACATGCTCAACATCAAGTCAAAGAGAAGTGCTGTTACTTCACTACCTAAAACACAGAGTCTAGTTTCACTACGGTAAAAGCTTCAGTCAAGATGCATTGTTTTTAGTGCAGAGACAAAGTCAAACACGAGCCAAATCCTCTCAACTTGCACTCCAGCTAAACACATATTTTTAATTAATGCAAAACATCCAGCGCAAGTTCTGATAAATGCTGAATGACTTGAGTGTCTCGACAACTTTAAATGTTAATGCTGCAGTCAAATTCTAAAATTTATAATGTGGGTGGCGGATGCAGAAAAATCAGTTCAGGTCAGCCTGCCGGTTGTTATTCCAAGTTAGAGATTTCAGGAAGCTCTCACTGACTTGGTACAAAAGGGCTGCAAATCGATGTTTGAACTGTGTTCACTATTTTTTTTTTTCTTTATTACTACTAGCATTTAATTTCCAAGTGGCTTGATAAAATCCCATTCTATACTTTTGTTGAAAATGTACAATTTTTGAGCTCACTGATGTGTTTTAAATCATGTGACTACAAGGTTAGCAGTGGGGGTGACCACCTGTGGCTCATACTGTGTAATGCTGCATTGTTTAACAGTCCTTTTCAAGTTGGGACAGCATGAAACTTCCTCATCTGTCAGCGGAGCATTGAATGCAACAATAGGAATCGTTATCAGGAAGGAAATTGGAACTTAAGGCAAGAACGTTACTTTAATTATCAGACCTTGAGGAGCTACATGAGCTCTCACACAGACAATAGTTACATGTGGACTGTAGATGAGAACATCATTTGGATCAGACTGTAACCAAATCAGTGTGATTCCCTATTTGTTCTACATTATTTTGTCTGTATGCTACCATTGTTGTACTATTCAACACCTCAATCGTGCAGCTGTTTAGTGTTCATATTTTTTTTTTCTGTAACTTCAAATGCTCTGGACATATATTCCTTTGCCTAATGATCTGTCAGCAGCTTCCTCCTCCAATCTGATCATTCATGCCTCTCTGGGTGTTTGATGTTCTGATCTCCTGTGTTCATGGACACAGAAGAAAACAGCAAAGCATCCAGCAGAACACTGAGGCGGCTGAACCGTTCCAGTGATAAAAGGGTATCTAAATAAAAACAAAATGTGAATGCACCTTAATTAAAATGACAAATTAATCTGTCAAATGATTTCATTCTGCTCAACAATGGAGACTGTGGTGGAGTTAATAAGTCTCCACTGAAGTGCATAAAAACATTTTTGCGGCTGACTAATCTGAGCTGTGTTTCTCCTCTCTATGCATGTGTCTATTATACTGCCTTGTGTTTAATTTCTTACAAAAGCCCTTGTTGTTTTGCCTTCCAATTTGACAAAAGAAAAAGAAAAAAGTTGCTTTGTTCAACTTGCCTTCCTTTGAGGTGCTTCAAGATGAAATGCTAACGCTAGCTGTTAGATACCACTGAGAGCAACCTGCCTTCAGTTCAGATTTTGCTGAAGAATGAAGGGTTGGCACTTTAACGCGTGTAAATTATGTTTTGTATGCTGGCAGGCAGACTACAACCTTGTGAAATTGATCAATTTACCAAGCAAAGAAACAGCCATAACAGCGCTTGTTGTTGGAGAGAAAATAAAAGTTTGGCAGGTGGAAAACATTAGCAACTCGTTTAGTTCACTAACTCACTACGAACTTAAAAAGAGGAATTTTTTCCAGCTCTGCTTCATGAGCTTACTGTTGTTTTAGCGCATAGAGTGCCCACCGATGTGCAGTAAAAGGGAACAAAAAAAGAGTCCCACTAACAACATCAAATTCTTCCAGAACGCTTCCACCCTGTCAGGTGTAGCTAGCTAATTAAGCAAGCAATTAGCTAACCGTTCAGAGCCTTGGCCCCGTCTCTCGTCTCCAAATCAACCAATGAGGAGAGGGACAGCTCCGTTGCCATGGAGCCGTGGATGATAAACTTCCCACGCTTTTAGCAAACCAGCGGCAGAAATCAACTTAAATGTAGTTCTTCGCTACTTTACACTTCTGTTAACTATATTCCAGATGTAATAAGAATGTATTGCGTGCAAATTTTAGGATTAAAATGTTTAAAAATACATAAATAATTACACAAGCTAAATAAAAAGAAGTTCAAATGAGTGCTAACCCCTACTCGACACTGAAATGAGCTTACATGTTATTAGAAAAATAATTTATTAATCCAGAATATGACAATAGCATGGCCGGGGTCACTCAGCTGCCTTATGAGTACTGTTACTTTAGACACTTAAGGGTCCCATTTGGTAAAAATTCATTTTTATTGTGCTGCGTATGTTTTAAAACCCTGGAAGTGTGAAATAAAAGCTGTAAATATATAAAGACGCTACCGCAACTCTTCTAACCCTCCCCTAACTAGATGGCCTTCCAACCTTTGCAAGCCAGCAAGAGTTTGATCCACCTTTGACACTGAAACTAGATAACAAATAGTTGTTAAGATAAAAACTGGTCTAAATAATCCTTCCCCCTGACTGCTTCCAGGTGAGACATTCAGAATGAGAGTCCACCGGGTTCGTTTACTTTCTGGAGCTGCTTCTGCTAACTCTTACAAGCTTTCAAAATGCCATGCTGTTGGCTGCAAGAGTGAACACACAAGCAGTGTGCACACCCAGCATCTGAGGAACTGAAGATCCAGTGGATTACTCTTATTTTTTTAATGGCAAAGTCACCACATCAGTATGAAAATTTGTTGTGAGTTACTGTGTTTTATGTCACCCTCCTATGTCAGCTGCTGGTTGTTTCTCTCCTTCTCTCTGTGCTCATACATAGTGTGTTTTAATACTGCTGAATTACCATTAAAGCTGTTCACATTTACATACACTTCTGTTGTCATACAACTGAACTAGGACGACACTGTGACTGAAACGCAGCACGTTAGGACGTCATTTTATAGCCACAACTTTGTCTGACAAACTCACAATACACAAGTTAAAATGTAGGATTTACATGTATGTAAATGTCTAACGCAGGCAGTCTTCTTCCTGAAGGAGGCGTGGACAGCAGCAGCAGCAGCTCATTTAAAGCTACAGAAACAACACCTTTAGAACAGCAATCGTAAAATTAACCATCATTTCGATATTTAGAGCTGAAACATAATTCTCATTCTTCTGAAAAGGTGCACAATAGGGGACATTTAATTAGATTTTATTCCTATTTCTGCACTTCTACACAAAACAATGTTTCAACACTGCTTCTACCAGAGGATGCAAACACTTTCTGACCAGTATTCTCACCATGTTTACTTCAGTGTTGTGCAGTCTTGACCTTTAAAGCTACAATTAACCAATCAACTCAAAGTGCACTTTGCTTGCCTGTTCTAGAGCTTTTCGATGTGTCCCACAGTCCTCACCTGCAGACCCTATTACCAAACACAGCAGAGAGACTCCTCACAAAGGCCATAACTGAGTCTGTAATGATCGCACAATTAATGCAATGGTTACACTAATTTGTTAGAAACTACAGAAACAGAAACTAACACATATCCACACCCTCACCCTATAGTTGTGTATTTAAATGAAAGGAGTATTGAAAGCTTTGGATTCAAAACTAGACATCTCATCGACAGGTTGTGTTTGTAATCAAAATAGTTCCACAAAAGACAAATCAAGAAAATTAATGAACAATGTCTGTCTCAGTCCTAAAGTGTGACATCTCATTCTGAGTTCATGTTTTAATCAGTCACCAGTATCAAACTTTTATAGGAATTGGCCGACTGATCCTGACGATTGCACCGGGAAAGCAGAAAAATTCCATTCCATAGCACACACAACATGTTTTAATATAAAACATTAACAAAAATCACTGGAAATAAAACTGAATCTCAGATGCATTCTGGCAGTCTGTCCATGTTTTTTTTATACAATAAAAACAAAACAAATGCTGATTTAGCAATAAACACACACAAACACACAGCACATCCTCTAATCCAGTTTATTTTCCTCGGCAGAAAATGGAACACGATAAAATTAAAGGAGAAAATAGGACAGAATTATGTTCTTGCTTTTTTTTTTTATACATTTAACTAAATATGCCACTCTATGCTAGGGTGTAAGTAACTCAAACTGATATAAGGTTAAATAATTTTTTTCTTTAAAAGGTACAGAAAGATATTCCATTTTTTCCGTTTCTCATTAGCACTCAAAAAAAAAAAAAAAAAAAGGAACAAGTTTTCCAAAATATCAAAATAAGAACCAGCCGTATCATTTCTCCAAACTCCCCTTATCTTTCGCTGTGTTCTCATTGGAGAAGATGGGAGGGGTGGGGAGAAGTGAGGGACAGAAGAAACAATAACTTGTGCATGAGGATTAGCATAGTTAAGTGGTATTCTAAGGGCTTTCAACCCGAATCAACTCTTATGAAGTTATTCCGCAAAAGAAGACGCTTTCGGATTTCACCTGACGTTCAAGGAAATCTACCGCTTCACGTTTGAGTTCTCCAAATTAAAACAACGCAATGTACAGTCCAATGTTATCAAATTGCACTTCCAATAACGTTGCAAAGTACATTTTATGGAGCTCCTGAACCTGTATTAAAACAATTTCTAATTTGAATGCACCCACAACGTGTGCTAAATGTCCAAATAAACAAACAAACCAAAATTAAAATATGAAGAAACAAAATGTCGGCTTCTGGAACTTCACGAAGAAAACGTTGATTTTGGTAGAATACCCCTTTTTGGAGAAGAAGGAAGAGATGTGTGTAACTGAACAATATGCACAGCACAAAGTCCAAGCAGTTAGACTGTATAGGCTGATTAAGAGCAGGAGTCGGAAACAATGACAAACAAAGACTAAACGAATGAAGAAAGGGAAAACCACTCAATTTAAGAATTCACATGTTATTTCTGCAGCCAAAATCAGCTGAGGTATCATTAGACACCAGAGGAGAGAGAAAGTCTGAATCTGTGATGTCAATGCTACAGAAAAAAATAATGAAAATAGACCGCTGGGTTTGACCTCACACCTGAAAAATGTTAAGAAAACTGACAAGAACCAATCACAGTTGGTTACTTTTGCTAAAGAGTCTGGCCATATTCAAAATGTGCCAAGTAACCTTACTTTTTCTCTTTAGGTGTACACGGTCTCCACGTCAACCAGCTTTTGGTTAATTTGTCGGCCTTTAAACTAATTCTCACATATGCCGTGTATCAATATGACATCACAGATTCACACTGAGCGATAAACCGATCTCTCGTTGATTTAGTGAAAGCTCACAAGCGGAAATGATGGCCTGGGTGGCAATCAATGTCAAAAAGAAAGCAAATATAACATTTAAATTATTATACTCCAAACAGGTATCCCCAATCTGAAAAAAACTGAATGACACTTTATCCTACCCTGAAAACACAAAATAAGAAATAAATTATAGAACTATTTAAAGGGTAGTATGTAATTTAAGTACTCAGTTTAGCACTCTTGATTGACCGTCCACAACTGCAGACTCAGTGATGAACTTTAGGTATTTGTTTTTCTCAACCGATACATGGCGTTTTTGTGAAGAACTCTTCATTTGAATACAAAAATTCAGTTGCATTCCCCTTTATGTATCAAGAACAACAGTACCACTCAGTAAATTGAAAAAGGGGAGGGAAAGAGGGAGAAGAGGATCTGCTACACAGAGGATTTATCTGAGTGACTCTTGTCCATTAGTGTGTTTTTTTTTTTTTTTTTTTTTTTTTTTTTTGTATTTGTATTTTTCTCTTTGTCAACAGTCCATGTGAGCAGAGGCAGGGATTGGCTGTATTGTCCTCCACGACACCGTGGTTAAGCAGTAAAAACAGA
>NW_007578610.1:252614-291333 GCF_000690725.1 Stegastes partitus
TCCTCCTCCTCCTCCTCTTTGTAAGCGCCTAATCTCTAACTGGATGGCTGGTCACGCTGTGGCCAATCAGGAGCACTCCTCCCCGATGCGTTGGCACGAGCGGCCCACCTTGCGGTCCAGCTTCACCATCTTGAGGACTGCCTCTTCACGCCCGCGGCCCAGATGGTCGAACAGACAGTCGTGCTGTTCGGGTAGACGGTGAAGCATGCAGAAAACATAGCCTGGAAGGCAAACAGAAACAAAGTGGTGAGGGAGGAAGTGACCCCAATTTACGTTTGATTGTTCCCACGTTGCAAGGACCTCTCATGACCTGTCAAACAGATCTGAGCTGTCCCAATCTGAAGACAAGTGTGTGTGTTACCTGCATACTTGTGTATCCTAGTGATTCAGACAAGATGCTAAAATTTCACTTGACAAGTTTTAGACAAAAATTGGACTTTGACAAACTCGCCTTCAGTCAAGATCGACTCATTAGCTTTTTCCCCCAGAGCCTTCTACAATTTAACCCTGTCAACTCATTTCTGTGAAATTTTTTTCTGCTCCTGTCACTACTGTACTCAAGGTGGGCTCATTTTTTATCACAATATTAGGTCCTGCACCTCTATGGAAAAAGTACAGCCATGAATAGAAGCAGAGAGAGAACTCACAAATCACTTCTGTGCAGTATAACAAAGTGATAAGGCCAAGAATCATTTAAAAAAAAAAAAAAAAAAGTTGAATTTCTTAGATTATTCATTTTCACAAAAAGGAAAAACATCGCAATCAACACATACAGCATTTTTCCAAGTGCTGACAGGTGTTACAAATTCTTGTGGTGGCTGTACTTCTATGGATAATTTGCTGCTCACATTTTAAATTAATTTCTAGATTGGTTTTCTTTCTGCTCTATGTTCTGTGCTGCAGTTGAGCTGAAGAGTAACAGAATTTTTTATGTGACTGTTGGTCACAGCTTAATCAGTTCTAGCTTTTCTTTTTAAAAACATATATTCAGGGCGTGGTTACCGCGAACAGCTTGTATTTGATAAATTGTTAAAATGAGAGGTGGAAAAAAGTCATTTCGATGAATTATCCAGATTTTCATCTTAGATTTGGTAATATAAAAATAACACATGATTAGTTCAAGGTCTGTTGTCGGAATTCTGACGAATCTTGTTTGTTTTTACACTTTCTTGTGATGATAAATGGTGTAATTTGGGTAATTTTAAGGCACTAACATGCCTTTCAAACCCGCTGGCAGGTTTTTGGTGCTCAGAGGGTGAACATGACATCAATAGCTTTTAAAATAATAATAACAAGAGACATATTTTCAACCACAATGGGGACCCTGAGGCAGTGAAATTAAAAAGCAGCGGTATTACGGTTCAAGCAGTGGCGGTACTGACCACAGCGACAGGAGCCCAGTTCCTGCTGCACCAGCTCTAGTTTGGTTTGGCAGCGATAGCAGCGCCGACGGTTCTTCTGCTTGGGTGTCCCGCGGGTCTCTTCGCTGCTCCCTTCCTTCTCTTCTGTCCGTGGTCGCTTCTCTGGCGTCGCCTCGCTCTCTGAGCCCGAGGCTGAAAACAAACAGCAGGGTTAAGAGTTAACACTCAAAGTGGAGCAGGTCACACAGAGATACTGGCAGGAGAAAGAGGCCGGCTGTACCTGATTCTCGTGGACGTTTTGTGGGTGTGCAGAGTGTGCCTTGGGCTGTTTCTGTGGACGACACGCCTGCAGATGGAGAATTAAAGGGCAAGTGAGACATGATGTGAAATGACCTCCTTGCTGAGGAAATAAATAAATACAATAAAATAACAAAACAGATGACCCAGTAGCAGAGAGGTTGGGGCGGATACCACATGGGCACAAATACTGTCAACAGCGAGTCCCCACTTTGATTCCCAACCGGCTGTATCTTTACTGCATATCATTCCCTAGATTTCCCCAGATTCGATTTCACTGTTCCTATCTAATAAAGGCAAAATGCCAAAAGAAAATCAAAAAAACTACAATAAAAAACAATTAAAAACTACATGAACAGACTGTATTATGCACCACACTTAAGCAAAAACACCATTTGTTTTAATTTTGCTTATCAGAAGCACAGAATTTAACCTGTTTAGAATTGCAAGGAGTCTCATTTAGACAGTTTTCTACATTAACCTGAAAATGAAGCAGGAATGTCAATACTTACATAACAACTCTTTAGATGTTCTTAAAAACAACTGTACTATTCAGCAGGGCTACATAATTTGACAACTTTCAAAGGCAAGTTAACCTTTCTAAAAGTCCCATTAAATGGTAGAACAAACAAAATAAACATTTCAACAACATTTCTGTGAACATGCTGATTTGGAGTAAAAATGCCCGTTTCTTTAAAAACCGTGGCAAAGCATATTTTATACATGACAGAGTGCAAACAAGGTGACACTGTGAAAGGGGTCCCTCAAGATTTTGTGCGCAGTGAGTGAGTTTAACGTCATTGTTTAGCTGTCCTGTGTGGAAAGTTACTGTTCTGAGAAAAAAAATCCATTGTACATCACCATGTCAGTACCAAACAGCAGAGATACACAGTTAATAATTATCATAGCGGCGCATTAAGCAGCTAAAGATAATTTGCTTGTGGAGATTGGCAGAAACATGTCTCCAAATGAGAGCTAACATTGCTACGCAACCGCTCCATGTATAAATAGCTTCTTGTTGAATTTGTCATATCAATTTAAAAGGTAAATTCTGTTCAAAAATTATTTCTGCTGCCCTCAAGTGGCCAAAAACGAAACTTGCAATTTTTGAATTCAAAAACTGAGCTACTAATACTCATGGTATAACATCTCCTGCTGTATAGATACAAGCATGGTAAACATACGGATTTGACCAACTAGAAGCTTTCATGTTTTATCTCATTTTTCCGTATCCCCAACTGTATGCGAGTTCCAGTTGCCCTTCCACTATGTGTCACTTTGTACATGTGGACTACGACTGTTGCCATTCTGTGTCGAAAACCAAAATCTACACAGACCTATTCCTGCATCTTCACAAAGACTCATTTCAAGATAGGTGAAGGCTGCATAGCAAAATTTGCACATGTACAAACCATAAAAACAACATTCTGCTGATATCTAGGCTTGGGCGATAAACAATGGCAACATTTACCGGCAATAGACACTTCATTAATACAGTAAAAAACTGTTTCATAGAAAGTTGGATATTTTTTACTTACATTTATTATACGTAACCCGCCATGAAAACACATAAATGCAAAGTTTGGTTGCATGAACATATCCCAAGCCTGCTCCCGTAGCGGTTTTACGATAGTCTATCGCATCCCTTGATAACAGAGCCCCTTTGCCCTCCATTGCCCCCCTGTGGCTCCCACGCAGGTCTCGTAAGGCGCCTGAGTCACATGGGCCTCCCATCACCCCCCAGGAACCTAAACCTCAGCTCGGTGTGGCAGCATCGCCATGGCCACCCTCCACGTGCCCCTGGGTTTTAATTTGCTTCTTTTATTTAGAGTGTATCATGGGGAGATCATTCCTTTATCCTTATTTATTTCTATCCACGTATGTATATTTAGTTATTTGTATGTTTTTGAAAATTACTACATATGTAACTTGATAAATATGCTCAAGTGATTCAATTCAAAGTAAACCTTTGTTCTGCTGGTCTTCATCAAAAATCAGTTTTTACCAAGACTGACTGAAACCAAACATTCTATTGCGATCAAATTTCCAGCTACATCGCCCAGCCCTACTACTGTGATCTACAAAGAAGCACTGCAGATGTATACTTGTTGTGAGAATTACTGCATGAGTTCTGCAATGTACTTCACATTAAATGATGTTTCCTTGGTGCGAGTGTCTGAAAGTTTCAGTGCCCCACCATCTTGGGACTGATTCCGGTCAGAGCTTTATCTTCTATGTCAGCCAAGCTCTATATCTCTCTCTGTACTTTCCCACTGGATATAAAGACAAAAAGAACAGACAGTCCAATATTTCTTCAACACCTTTGCTATGGACAACCAGTACTGTGCTTATCAATTCTGCGAGAAATACTGTGCTGCAGAACTGATCCAAAGTTAATGCCAATTTTCACTGACCCCTGTGACTATTTTCCCCATTGTTTAGCAGATTATTACACAGTTGTTATGCAGGTTTTTGTTTCCCCAAGTTTTTTCCAAAACAGAAAGTACATTGTGAGTGTGAAAATGTTGATTGATTGATCTTACCTTCCCTCGTGCTGGAAAACGTGGGCGAGGGCTCTTCGGCTGACGGCTGCTCTGAGCTAGAGGGTGGCGACAACGATAGGGATTGGCTACTGCTACTGCTCGTCTCGCTACTGAAAACGGGTGATTGGCTACTCCCAGTGCTTTGGATGGGCTTGGAGGTGCAGTCCTCCACTGGCTGCTTCTTCTGGATGTCTGTGGTCAAGGACAGCAAGTAAGGGAGCAGAGAGGAATGTAAAAATAGGACAGCAAAAGGAACGGATGCAAACAGAATGGGAGAGAGAGAGAGAGAGGAGATGACACGGAAACGGTGAAAACACTGAAACTGTGACTCACACACCTGGTTATGATGTGTAGTACAGAAATACAACTGCACAACCCACCTCCTGGTACTATGTCTGTGATGGGCATTATGTAACAAGCACTAATGTATAGGAAATAGTGTTTTGCAGTGAGCAGGCAGATTCCTATTGGAATATTTGCATAATAAAGCTGTACCCAAAAGACATTTATTTATATACATTTTTAAATCCAGTTCTCTGCAAGCAGGAAACGATCAATTAAAGCCAAAGACAAAAAAAAGTCTGGTAAAACAGAGTTAGTGCTCAGCCCAAAGAACTCTCATATGTTATTATCTTTTGCCTCTCCACTTCCTTTGGTCTCCTGGTTTTTCCTGCCTGTGAAACGATCATGCATTGGCTGTTTGGTAAATATAACTGAGTGCAGAGTCTCCCGATGTTGTGTTCCAGGGTTCCTTTGTGTTTACGGTCATCCCTTCCAGTGACCTCTCACTTTTTGCAGACAGTAGAAACTTGTTGAAACAGAGTATTCATTGAAGTCACCAATTATCTGCTGTGTTTTTTCAGATTTTTTTTTCAGTGACAGCGCAGTCCAGAACATAGCTTTGTGGGCACATTTACAGAAGCACCAGCTGACAGGTAGCTACTTTAAAGAGTTGTATGTACATCGTAGATAGAAAAGCATTACCCAAAGCAAACTTGAATTTCATGCAAGGAACAGCTTGAACAGTCAATTATTTGACTGGTTAGTTAAAAGAAATGTAATTGCAATGTTTTGACTAATTGAATAATAAGGTCATTTTTAGCAAATATGCCACAAGTGATCTTTTTGGCATGTCTGCTCCTAGCTGTCTTAGTGTTTGATGAACAGGGCTGGGCATGGGTAGCGGTTCCAAAGCTCAGATCCCAAAGGAATCATGAACAAAGTTTAACTTCAATCCTGCTCATCGCTTCCTAAACACAACACACTGCAAACACCTACCAAACATCTACTGCTATCCGCCATTAGTCATGTTAGTTGAATGTTAGCTGAGTGTTTTGCCATCTCCTAAGGCTGTTGTCTTAATTAATCATGAGTGTGGCATTGTTCTAAGAAAGGAGTTGCTTAATAGGAGGTGAACAGCACAAACTGTGTGATTGTCTTGTAACAAAAACTTTCAACTTTCAAGGACACGTCTGCTGTTGTGAACACAAAAGTACAAACTAGATGAAAGACCATCCCTGTCACCATTACGTTATCGAGGTGTGTTTCTCCTGCTAACTTTATCCTTCTATGTTTATGTGCATTCACACATAAAGAATGCATGAGGATTACATGAACAAGCGCTCTAAATTCCTCTTCCATGGCAGCGAGCACAACCCACAGATGTTCAGTAAATTATCAAGGCACTGATTAAAGAAACTTTACAACCCCTTATAGTAACAGTTTACTCATCCCGAAAATGAAAAACTGTGATGTTAAAAGCAAAACTACTCACTGCAGAAAAATGCTTCCTGTGACTGTAATTCTATAATACATGACGTTGCATCATAAGTTTACTATTACTCATCCTTTAAAATGTAAAAGCCAGATTTTACTGTTGCAGTAACCCTCACCCTCTCCCTCTTAAAGAATCAGAAGGCGTTAATACCAATCAGAAGTTTCATTTTCGGAGCGATCGTTTTAAGACATCCCACTGAATTTTGCTCATTTGTGATCAGCAGTTTCCACCATTTGCCATCTCACACACCAAAATTTTATCGAAGATTTATTGCATACACGGCAAAGCAATCCGCAGATTAACAGATAATGAAAATAATCATTAGTTGCAGCCCTAATGTGCCAACTCCATCTCTCCCTCCTCTCATTTTCCTGACAGCTCCATCTGTCATCTGTGTAATAAGCACGAGCCCAATGCCCAAGAAATACCTGCTGTTCATCAGCAGATTTTTCAGCTTTAACATGTGCAAGTCCTCAGAGGACTAAATGCACCAAATTCAACATTTTCAAAACTGCTCCCAACTGCATTACCACGTGACTATAAGTTAACTTTGCCAACTGAGACATGACAGTAAGAGAAAGGCAGGAGCACCTTGGACAACTTGGCTGCACTTTGGCCTTCTATACATAATGATCTCAGACATTATCGAACACTGAGGATACTGTCTTTACTCTCCCTTCCGTCCACCTAAGGGAGGGTGAGGGAGGTCAGCCTAGATTTTAGTTTCTCCTCCACATGTGGGCTAACCCACTTCTGCTCAGCCTACATACTCATGTGTATTGAGTCTATTATAAGCAGTACTGCTGTCTGTGATGCTAGACTCAAAGCTGGGCCCTTAGGTCCTCGCTGTCTGCCATACTCACTAGTTGCCATGGCCACCGACAGGGCTGCAGTGCACCCTAAACCCATCCACCTGAACCAGACTAGAGAAGTCACTGGGAAAACTTCATGCATACCTTGACATTTTCAAACTTTAATTGGTCTTTTTTTTTTTTTTTTTAACCATGCAGGAGTTATACTGCAGAAAAACAAACTTTCTACATTCAACAGAGTTCAAAGCAAAATGCTGAATGTAGTAACCACAGACAAAGATTACTGTGTTCTGAATTCACAGCTGACTCTAACCGCTTAAAGCTACCAAGCTACTCTCTTTACAGCAATTTACCATTATTGTTTAATGTAACTGAGTCTCATCATCCGTTATGCAAGTAGATAGACAGATAGACAGACAGATAGACAGATAGATAGATAGATAGATAGATAGATAGATAGATAGATAGATAGATAGATAGATAGATAGATAGATAGATAGATAGATAGATAGGATAGTTATCTTTTGACATTTTGACTCCACCAAAATGTAAATACATAATTTTAAAGTGGGCCACTTTACTTGTTCTTCCTTTTTCCCAGAATGACTTCTTAGCATTATTAGCATTCCTAACTGAAATCAGCTGGCACACCTTGCCCCAAGCTGCTGCTAGCTGTGTCTCTGGCCGTCAGTGAGAATGACTCTGCATGCCAAGAAGCAACTTAACAGAAAACGAATGTGTAACTGTTTCACCCCATTTATATGTGAGAGGCAACCACCTACAAGCAACCCTGAAAGACAGTGAAAGACACAGAGGACCTGAACTGCACCCATGCATGCATCCATGTGGGGATTTGAATCTCTGTAGCAAAACGTGTTAACGCTGTAGTCAAGCAACAATCGTACAGGCGAACCAAGGGACGTACAAACTTGCTAAAATGTGACACGGTAATCACCTAGCCTTTCAGTTCACACAGTTCACCTTTAACGCTTGAACACCCCAAAGTCCAGGGTTTCGTTTCCCCTTCTGAAATTGACTTTTAGCTTAAAATGACACCAAATGACAGCCACCTGCCAAAGCAGAGGGCGACTTTCCAATAAGTGTGATCATTTGGCCAAAATGTGCTTCAATTGATCTAATACCAAATCTGACTTTTGCCACACACACAATTTACTGCCAATAGAAAATATTAGCAATATAATATTAATAAAGAATCAAACCCTGGGAGGCATTAAAACTATGCTTTTGCAGTGTACATTTTACCACTTCTTTTTGTGTCCTGTGCCTTCTTTGCTGTGGAATGACATCCACATGCCACCCACAATAAAAGAAGTCACTTCTCCTCGTGCTGTTTTTATTTCCATTTATAAAATAGTATGCAATGAGAAACAACTTACCAGCAAAACATTTGGAGCATAGATTCATGGTTTTACTGGACCTGCAAAGACAGAAAACAATGTAAATGTTACTGACCTCCTCAAATATCCAAGGTTTGCTTCCACTTATTACAACTGTCTACATGTTAACACGTTGTCTGGTCCAAAACCAACAATTTTACATTTGAAAGCAAATGAAAAATGCATGTATGAGCTTCATTTTCTGGCAAAGCATAAAACTATTTTACTCTTTATAAAATAAAACATTTGTTTTGCCAGTGTCATTCCAGTGCATATACAGGGAAGATAAATGCCAGTCAGACAGTCTCTGTCACAAACACTCGAAGGATCTTTCCCCTTTTTTCAACATCTCAAATGACAATTGAAGAGTTCATTTGCAAAAACAGATGACTCAATTTTTGTAGACTTTCAGAAAACTTATTTTTTTGCTGTTTGCTTGAGATAATATCAATCAAACTGAAGCTGAGTGGATCTGACTCAGTCGAAATGACAAAAACAGAGATAACTTAAGTTGATTGACATTGTCTCAGGTAGACGATGGAAAAGTGGGTTTTCTGAAGGTTTGTGAAGAGTTATGTGTTTTTGCAAATGAACTCTCCAATTATATCCCATCCTAATCAAACATAACATCTTTCATGAACCCTCCCAAGGTTTAATCCCTGGAGTCTTCTTATTGTTTATCATTTTTAGCCGCTGGGCCTTTATGTCGCCATACATTCAAGGCAGACAAAAAATAACAAAAGATGAAGTAGCAAACAGGTGTTCTACATCAGGAGCATATGGTTGGAATACAGTAAATTATTTCCCTGTTAAACTATCGTTATTGATGAAGACTGACGAATACAGACAAAGAAACTAAAATGTCTTCTGACATGCAAACCTAGTCCATCTTCTGTTCCATATTAGTGTGGCTTTTTCTCCAGGCAAAAAGAAAATAGTTTTGCTAGAATGTTACCAGTATTGGCTTTGATACTAGGCGCCCTGCTGTTATGATGATTAAAACATCAGTGCGCGACACCTTTAACAAGAAAACTGTGAATATATTTGTGAACATTAGGTCTAATTTTTTTCTGCAACTGCTCTAACATGCTCACATTAAGCTCAAGGGCAGCTGAGGCGGACATCACTAAGCTCAACATGTTACTGGTTGTCTGGAGGGCGATGGGGTGGATGTGTAATGGATGAGTTCCCCGTCACCTGTTTTATGGCTGCACAGTAGCTCAGCCAAATCAGTGATTGTTCTACAAAAACACTGTCATTTTGAAAGTCATTTTGTGGTGAACAGTCATGATTTTATCACAGAGAAAGCCTCATCCTTACACATTTTAAGAAGGCCAAGATTTAGCATGCTGTAACATTTCCTGTGACCTTAAAGTTCAACTACTAATTTCAAGCACATTCAAAGGACAATGAGCAGTTTTATCATCTTTCTGATTTGTATCTTTAAACTGTACATCTATTATTTTTTTAATCTGGATATCCATTTGTCTCCTAGCTTTCTTGAAGTTTGGCATAGCCGTTGCTACAGGCACGTCTTTCCTACACCTTCTGGATCTCTCTCTTTAATGTCCGTACCACTACAATATGTCAGACTGAGCCATTTCTGTCAGCTGTGAGTCCTCTCAATAGTACACAAGCTGGAACTTCGTAGGGTATTCTGATCATTGTTCCTACAGGAGCTATGTGGCCGATGCAGCGGGACAAGCCAGCACAGACGCTTTTTACCTTCAGCAAGGAGGTGAACAGTTTCACCTGTTTAAGTCACTGCATTAGCGTGTCATCAACAACACAATAAAACAAACTAAAACAAACATTTCAGAGGCCAAGCTACTGGAGACCCACATTCAATGAAAAACTAATTTTGAGACCATTTTTCCCCTGGTCGTTCATGATGCTTAAACTTCAAATTCATAAAGAAATGTATCCAAATACCAAAGGGGGGAGACAAACTAATAACACAAGAAGTATGCACTGTTCTACATCCAAGTTGTACGAATCAAGTTTCTTTTCGTCAAAATGTACTCCAGTGCGCTCCCAGGTGACGATCCAAGTTGGAGACCAGATGGTAAAATTTGATTATGCCCACAGAAAAAGTGACACATCCAAGTCAAATATCTTGTTGAGGTGCCTAAACACTACTGGTTCATGTAATAGTAGCGAGCAGAGTCAGGGGGGGAAAAAAAACAAACACAGATAAGGGAACACAGAAAACTAACCATTAACCTTGAACCGTGGAAGAGAACAACACTCAGGCACCGACTATTTACAGTATTTCTCTCATTCTCTTAAATAACAGCCAGCTGCTGAGAGAATGGAAAGATGTGTTTAAGTTGATGTTCAAGTACCATTACATCACAGACATTTCAAAGAAATGGTCCATTAAATAAAACGAATGTCACCATTACATACTATATTGACTAAACGGCACTGACAAGGGCTGATGCAATCAGAGAATTTTTAGTTAACGATTAATTGTCACACAAATAATTGTGATTAATGATTTAATTGTTTTCTCTGTTTATTTCATGCCTTTATGAGTTTTAAATTATTAACACCTTTGACTGTCGCCTTTTTTTTTTTGCTGCAAATCACCTTCAAGTTACTGGGTCCTCCTTTTCCATTTGGCTATAAAACCAAAATGTGCCCAAAGCCGTGATGTGGCGTTTGGCTCTGCAGCTAAATCCACGATTTTAAAGTCATTAGATGCTCATTGAAGTGCAGTCAGTTGTATATTAGAGGTTAAGCATCTCCAGATAAACATTAAACTAAAGAAGGAGGCTCAAATGCTGAAAATGCAAAATTATCACGATCAGCTCAAAAAATTGCCATCAGGTGAGTATTGTGACAGGCCAGGCAATTTCTTTACACACATACACACACTAAATTTCATTTCAATTCAAGTCAAATAACTTTATTTATCCCCTAGGGGCAATTCAAAAGCTCACTGAGTGTTTCACATAAAGACATAAAAGAAAATAAACCAATAAACTCAAACGTGTTCCTACCAAAACTATTTGCAAATGAATAAATGTAATGCCTTCAAATGAGATAAACACTGGCTGCTGTATTGCCATTAGAGTTTGTATTAAATTCTTGAAGACCTACATCACATCAGCTAGTAACTGACTTTCCATGTACAGCTGTAGTTTCTTAAAATTGGCTAATGGTATACATAAACCCAGCAGGTCACCATTCCAACCAGGTGATTTCACTGATTAGCACACTTTTCCACCAAAGAGAGGAAACTAGTGAATGAAACAACCTGGTGTAGTCTCTGGTGGAGATCGAAACATACGTAGCATATTTTTTTAGCACACATTTGTGTATATCATAGCTGATGGTATGTAAAAAAAATAAAAGGTAAATTATATTGCAGTTATGTTTGACAGACATTGCAACTGTGATCTAAGTGGAAATGGTTTTCTTTTTCTATACGTTTCTATTTGTAAGCCGGAGCATCGCTGTAGCACCACGGTGCCTTCGTACATACTTTAGACACATCTTACTACAGCATCTGAGATGTGGATATTGCACTTGCAATACTATTTATGTTTATTTTTAGCTGTACTGTACATAGATTATAATATCCTCTCTGGCTTTTAAAACTTGACAAGAATTAGATAGAAATAAAAGAGTAACTGCCTCACAAGAGCAACATTTTAATGACAATCACTCTTCTATTATTAAGACCTGAAGTTAAGAAAAATATTACTTAAATCACATGTATTTCAGCAATGTACTTCATGTTGATGAGACATGTCATCATTCCCATCAACCCTAACCCCTAACCCTAACCCAGGTGAGGAGTTCAGTCGGAAATACAATCCTTCAAAGGGTTAAACGTAACCTTATTCAAGATGTTTTTAAGAGGCCTTGAGTTTCAGTGACATGTGCGAAGAGCCTGCATGGGACAGGGCAGCGAGCTGCCCCAGGCCAGGTGTTATTCTGAGCCTGGCCAGGCCGGGCCATAAACACACAACGCTGCCATTTGTGTCACCTGACATTGACAGGTGGGTTCAGGTTTGCTTTCTGGACACCACAAAATGAAGGCAATTTGGGGGGGGGGGCTGAAGTGGGGGAAGGAGGGGGTTGGTAACCAAATGACAAGTCATATGACAATGTGCTGTATTGAGAATACCTCAAAACAGGGGAGCTATTATGTTCCTGGTTGTATTTGACACAGTAGTAGCAGGTTACCCCCCTGAAATCATTGATAGAAGTGTGCGGTAGGTACAACAGTGTGTGTGTGTGCGTGTGTGTGTGTGAGAGAGAGTGAGTGTGTGGAGCTCAGTAATGAGATGCCAGTAATCGTCTCACACTGAATGTTTTTGTCTCCTATTATGGACTTAAACGTCTATAAGGAGAAGCGATCAGTCACGTTTGACTGGTAAATAGATTAAAGGTTAGATATGGCCATTTTTCCTATGGGGTAACACAGTGAATCACATCCGGTATGCAACACACATCCACCACTTGACAAGACCGAACGTAAAGGGTGTTAAAATAACTCAAAAAAACAGCTTTATCACGACAGTAAAGCCAGAAGATTTGACCGAAATCAAGTGTTGACGATAATATTTCATCGAGGTGATTGTCGAAAACCGGGCATGTTTAAAAGGAACCTGCTGGCAATAAATCATTTTCTATCTCGGGTACGTCATCTCCTGGCTTCACAAATTGCCTTAAAACACGATATAGCACGGTCTAAAACAATACCCAGCCTCTCAAAGGACAACGGTGGGATTGTAAACTTCAAAAACAGTGGAAATTCAGCTAGTTTTCAAGCTAGGAGGTTTATTTATTAGCTAACTTCCCAACCCCCCACCCTCGGCCTGCACAACAGAACAACAACAATGGGTTTGGACTAGTTGAACCCGTTGAGCATATTTCATCCGGATTTAGCCTTCACTTTAAGGTTTAATATAGTTTAAATGAGGTTTAACACTTACCCCCAAAATCCACAGGGACACCTGGGAGGTAGACTCGGAGGTTTGCTTCGTTCACTAGTGTCTCCCATGACTTCCAACAAAAAAAAAAAAAAAAAAAACGATATGGAAACGCGAGGCTGGGGATGAGTCCGGGGCCTGGTCGTTCAATGAGAAAAAACGAGCCAGCACTCAAGTTAGACAAAACGATAAATGTCCCTTTTCTTTTAAAGTCCACAAGTCGGCGAAAAGGCGGCGAACTCGATCCGTTTGGGCCACAAAACCCTTCCGTTATGTGAAACAAAACGGCTCAGTTTGAACTGGAATAATTGAACGGCACTCAAAGCAATCAGCTGGACGTTCGGACGTTACGACCGACAAACGAAAAGAGAGGGGCGTCCCGGTGTTTTACTCGACACCAAAACACCTAAAATAATAACCAGCTGTCCGCCGATACGGATAAAATACAAATATGACGACGTTAAATATGTGGGAGGGTGCGAGAAAAGAAAAAATAAATAGATTGAGGAAGGCCTTCCCCTCTTCACAGTTCAGGACCACCCCTATTCACACGTCGCTGGTACGAAGTATGCTGGGCCGGCAACGCGTCCATCAAACCAGAAATGTCAATATTGCCCAACGAAATGAAGGCAAAGCAGTGACACAAACTGGCATTTAAACTCGGTATTACGCTACAAAATTATAATGAGAACACGTAGAATAGATGCTATGAGTTTCTACATTCACTTAAAGCGAATACAAAGCGAAAATGTCCACGGGTTTGACTTGTCTGTGTCGATTCTGAGTGATTCAGGTCATGGTAACCCTCCCAGCTTCAGTAAAAAGCTGCTGGACTTCTCTTTTTTTGTATTTTGAAGACGTTTCACTTCTTCGAGATGCAAATAAGGAGAGAAGTACCTTCGGTTTTTACTGAGGCTCTTAGGAAGGGTTTGACTTGCTTTGATCACAGACTTCCCTGTAATCCGTTTTACTGATTACAGTGGAGACTTAACTCTCTCAGAAAATTGTAATTAAAAGAAAATCAAATCTATTGTAAAAACACGTGCCATGATTTGAATCACATAAAATGACTTTGAATCGCTAAATTTAAATAACTGCATTTAAAATGGACTAGCTCAACTTAAATATTTGTATTAAACAGTGAATAAGAACCACAGAAATTGAACTTGAAATGGCTAATCTTGAATATTTGTATTTAAAAATGAATTTGTCATACTTTGAATTTCTTAACTTGATTTTTTTTATTAAGTCACTTAATTTCAATCATTTGATTTAACTATGAATTGCTTAAATTGCAAAAAAAAAAAAAGTAAAAATTTTATTAAAATGACATAATTTGAGTTTAAATTCAGTCTTTTGAAACCATATTCAAAAATTAAAATTCCCTCCTTGATATTTTGATTTAGTCGTTGAAATTCAGATTCAATTTACTGTCGTATTGAGCCACACAATCAAGTCGGAGAGGAAGAGCAGTCTTGTGAAGGTCCACGACACTCCTTTTTGACCAATTAACACCTTTAATATAGATATATATAGAGAAAATTATTCGAGTTATTAAAATTCTGTGACTCAAATCCAGTTTCTAGTGGCACATATTTCTGACCATATAAAATGAGTTGATTAGAATTGCATCATATTATCATTTCTTTATATATCTGATATTTAACGGGGGGAATTGTAGTTTGATAACCATCTTAATATCTACTTAAGTTCTCTACTAAGTTCACCAGCATGTCTCTAACCCTGTCTGTGTCTTGGGGCTGGAAAGAGGTTAACAATGGTGTTCTTTAAAGTTCTTGTCTGACAACTATCGCCTGCTTCAGTTGAAATGAAACTGATGAGGGGAGAGGGCCAATCAAAACAGTAAAGTTATGCCTTCCAATCAAAACAATAAGCAGAAAGAGGCTTAAAAGTTTTGAAGAGCAGTTTGTCACTACAAGCAACATGTTTCACATGAGGCATTGCTGTCAAGATACTGATTACAGCAAATTTAAATGCACATTTATTAAGTGATGTATGACATGTAGGCAAGATAAAGTGAAACAGTAAAGGCTTTAAAACTAGATTTTATCCCAGGGCCCTGGTACTAGTGTCAGAATCAGGTAGTAATGCAGGGGATGTGTTAATTCCTCCATGTGCTTTTAGTAGTAGATACAGTAGAACAATTTTGCATTTACTTAAATTACAACAAATGCCCCACGGTAGTTGTGTTTTGTTTGAAAAAATAGTGGCCAACAATTTGACCTATGCGCAGTGATTATATTAGAGACACAATCTGCAAAGGTACACAAAACCAACATCTGTCTGTTTCTATTTTTTTGTCCCACTGTTCTAGTTAAAACTGGCTGCTATTCCTGCAGGACGGGACAAACAGCACAATCACTCAGCTTCACAAACACGACAAAATGCGTTTGAGTTTTAAAGTCAGACATTTTTAAAAGATTTATAACAATAAAAACACATCAACATGGCCCAAAGAGCTAGCAGGGCATCGGTGCCGAGAGCATGATGAATACCTGTTGATTGATCAGTGGCCACTGTTTGGTCTGTAACAGAAGCTCTCAAGACTAAACAGAAGATAGAGATCACTGTATTGCTTGTATCAAAGACCTCCACTGTGTTTAACAGCAGCAATTTAGGCAAGCAGATGGGTGTGACCCCTCACAGAAATGAACATTAATAAACAATGTCAGTTACTTTCATTATCACATTTTTGACAGGCAATGTATTAAACAAGAGGCAGTGAAATGCAATCACACGTCAATGGTCAAAAATAATATATATATGTATATATATATTAAGTAAAACTATGCATATACATAACGTTAGATGGGGTGCTGGGAGTGTGTTCTCTACATTACAATGTAACCTGAACAAAGCCCTATTTTTGTTCTGTTAAACTCTTACGGAAGACTTTATCGAACTAATGGGTAATCTTCTAAAATGTAGATGGATGCCTAAAGTAAGCTTACAGAAACATCAGTGGGTCACACAGGGTAGTTAAGTATCTCAGGTTATATAACAACTAACTAAACGTTTCTGATAAAGGAGTTTTTAAAGACGAACAACTCAAAAGTGCAACATCAGGACACAATGAAAACAAACAGGAACCACAGCACTGACAACTTAACTTAAAAACAAACCTCCAAAAACACACAAAAGACAGCTCAAACCTAAAAGTTTAAATTAATTTAACATACAAACAGCAAGACACCAAATCCAGCACTCCAGTACTGTACTTCAGTCAGAAGACCCAAGCTGCAACCGTTGTTTTTGTATACTTGAGTAAAATAAAGTGCCAATGGCAGCTGCTCATGTATCTACTGTATATAAACTGTATGTCCGGCAGCCCAAGTGCATACACAATTTGGTCCGAGCATCTAAGCCCCAATTTTCAACAAGCTAATTGATTTCCCCAATCATTTGTGCCAAGCTATTCAAGTGCTTAAAATGCTAAATTAAGACACTCAGTTCAATGTCGGTTTGTTTCAGTGAGGTTTGTCTTGAGGTATGAATCTTAACTATCAAAAAGTCACACCAGATACTACCATAGATTTTGGTTTCAGGTGTGAAAGCTCGTCATCAAATACTTCACAGCTATTACTCAATATGCAAATGAATCATTAGATTGCGTGCTATTTGCATACAAACGCCACGGAGTGCATTAGCTCCACAGCTTTGGCAAACTTTTGAAGAATTTACTTCCAGACTTTGAAAAATATTTGACTGCTACTCTGTTAGCTTGATGGTATGAAAAGTGAGTAGAGTCCTTTTAAGACAGTTTCTTAAAAAAATAGCTTGATAAGGATAAACTCCTTTTTCTATTATTATTGTTATCGCATAAAATTCAAATAGCACCCCCTCTCCCTCCCTGCCCTGGTCGTACTGCTCTTTGGCGATACAGTACAACCATATTTCAGTGTGTGCCTCATCTTTGGAGAAGTAAAGATTCGACCTTCATGATTTTGTTTTAGTAGCTAAAAAGTACCTTCATAAAAATGTATGAGCCAGCGAATGTAATACCTAAATTTCAGTTTCAAAACTGGGAAGACTGGAGCCCTAAATGCTGCTGCTACAGATACACCAGTCTCTAATGTTGCACTTATGACAAAAGGACCATGGATTATGACAACGAGACGATCGCCTAGCAGCGTTGTAGCAGTGCAGTCTGGACGACGAAGGCTGTGCAAAATGGCATTCTGAGGTCTCCCTTCCTCTAAACACCTTCCAACAAGGAGACGAGGGACTCCTAATGATGGGACTGTGAGGAAGATGATGAGGAGGACGAGGGCTGGGTAGGCAGCAGGCTGTGTGTGCGTGAAGGTCGCTGGGGTCGCGACTGCTGGGTGGCAGCTCCAGAATCAGAAGAATCCACACCCGGGCTGCCTTCATTAACCTCTGTGTCCAGCTGGGCCGGACACTCGAAGTGAACACAGTGGAACACCTGCAGGGATCACAGTCGAGCACTGACATGAGAAATCACCGACACACATATCGCTGTGTAATTCTGCTTGTGGCTTGAAAGACAGTTTATTTTGATAACTACTTATGATGGCAACAACCGACCACCAACAGTTAAGATGCTAGTATTTCTTTATTAATCAGCCTGGATATCAAATTAGTTTAACTATCCACTGACTTCGCTGATACTGTGGCTGAGACATTAAATTACCTGATAGAACAACGCTCACTGAACGTAAAAAGACCTGCCAACACAACTTAATATTCATTTTGTTCAAACTAAACACCATCTAACCTTAAAAAGAAGAAGAAGAAAAAAAAGAAAGAACCCTGATGAAACAGTAAACCATGTGTCACCTCATTAGCAGTGTTGTGAGTCCCAACAATACGGATGAAGGAAGCAGGCTGCTTATCAAACTTCAGTGTCTGCCATGATCTGTAAGTGAGGACAGGAAAAAACAAAATTAAAACAAAAATATGTAACAGTTGGATTGTATGTCATTTTACATGTTTTTGTTGACAACATCTATAATCTATTGTGATTATATTTTCCTGGTAGGGCCCTGATTACTGCACAAAGACTTCAAAAGAAAACTTTGTTGAGTCTCTGGAATTACCTGTTAGTTCAAGCTTAATATTTAGTCTTCAAGTGTAACAGCTTATTAAAGTTAGCACACATCTGCTAAAAATGAAGACTTAGTCAACAGTGGCTTGACTGTCGACAGATGTTTTTAAGGCTGTATCATCAAGGAAATCACTTTCAGACAAAGCTGCGTCACGTTTCCTTTGAGAGAAATTTGTGCTTCAAGGTGACTTTGTAATCAGACGGGCTTTTAAACAGGAATTGTGTACGCAGAAATCAACAAGTTCCTGTTCTGGTTTAAAGTCCTTATTATGCAGCTTGCTTTTCAGCTACAGTGTTATAACTTGCGTGTCCAGGCCAAACAGAGTTATTCTCTTGCACAAAAAAGCACTGCTCCTTATTGTCTGAAACCCAGTGTTTGAAGTTCCGGCTTTTCTTGTGTTACATATCTACAAAACCATTTAAGGTATTAGCATAACAGCTACCTAGCTCCTAGTCTGGTATGTCCTCAAACAAATAATGAGCACGTCCCTCCCAGTTCCTTGAAAGAGCTGCTTCTGCCAAGGACACATCCCTATACACAGATCTGGGGTCACAATGGCAAAACCAATGAGAGCAGACTGGATGTTTTTTGTGAGGATGACTTGACATCCTTCTTTTGTCATTGATTAAAAATGTTCTTGATGTATCGAGGTTACATATTTGGAAGTTGTTTTTTTTTCTCCAAGAAATAATCAATTTATGCCATCAAGTGTAAGTCCAGATCCCTGCCTCCTCTAGAATGTGCAGATCTATAAAGTCTCTGCCTTTCCCACCCCTCCCCATTCGCTTTAGCTCAAGCACACCAGCTCACCTACAACTTTGCTCAAATACTGTAAATCTACCCTATGCGACAAAATGGCCAGTTGTAGTATTAGAGTATAATCAGCCATATATGTTTGAACTGGAAACCAATTCTGAAGAAAAACAATGATACAGCAAGTTGACACGATTGGTTCCTTAAGTTTGTTACTTGTGAAACTTCTTAAGTCTCAATTCATGTTTTGTTTTTGTCCTCCAGTGTCATCAGTACACTGCAGTTTCAAACAGGGGAATACTCAGCCATGGTGTTGACCGCTAGCTTTGCTAATAATGTTTCTTTTTGTTTGTTAACAAGGAAAAAAAACAAAAAACTTGACGGTAATAGAAGAGGATCTTTGAAGAGACAGGAGTTCAAATGGAGTATTTTAGACAGAAGGTGAGAGGAAGTGCTGCAGCAATGTACAATATGAGAAAAGCAATGTGTTTATTAAACTTTAAAGCATGTAAACATCTTCTAGTAGACCCCAAAAATAAAATAAGAAATCTGTAAATGTGCATAATACAGGCTTTTTAAAGTTTGTGGTTTATTGAAGTAATTTTAACCCTAAAAACTCAAATGTACAAAAAAAATGAACAATGTCAGCATCATGGAAAAAGCTTGCAGGAGACTAACTGACCTATAGATGCAGTTCAGCCTGATCAAGCAATGAACGTGTATGAATAGCAGTAATGAACTATGATTTGTCTAAAAGAAAGCAACGATTGAGGATACGGGCGCCTTACCGACATGCCACCCTGGTGCGGTCGACCACCTTTGTCCACTGCTGCTGGTTGGTGGAGACTTCGATGTAGTAGCTGTAGGATCGCTCATCACAGTCCCACAGCAGCAGCCTGAACACAGAGGAGGACATGGAGAATAATACACACTATTGTTTTGGACTTCACCGTCTTAATGTGCTAATCATCACTGTGAGGTGCTACTTCACACTGCATTTTAAACAACTGCAGTTACGACAAACAAACCATGGTAATGGTGGTTCATAACATAAATATAAATAAAGCTATTTTATTACTATTTACTGTTGCTGAACACAGTTACATCCAAACTCTTTTTTTTTCTTATTCTGCAAGCTACAAAAAAAGACAAAAACACAAAAAGGTTTATTACTAAATGCAAGACTTACTCTAATGTAACCGTGGGGTAAAGAACATTAGCTTGGTTTGATTTACTACATGTACACCAACAACTACTTAAGCGGCTGCTGATATTTCTGGCTGCTTTTTTGAACCACACTCTGCTGACGATGAGGGCGCATCTACCTTAATGAGCCGATGGAGTAGGGCTGGGCTAGCTGAATGACGATGGCTCCAGAGCCTAGCTGATGGCAAGTGTATCCAGAGTCCCAGTCGTAGTTGCGTGTGTCGCCATTGAGCAAGGCGTTTCTGCTACGGCTCACACCCTCGATGACACTGGCACACGAGGAAATAGTCGCCACATTCTCACTGGGCACTGCAGACATTAGGGGCAGGGTTACAGACTTGTTTTGCTCTGATACTCACATATTTGAGGTTGACTGCTAACATTAGTCTTAAAAGATAAACACGAGAACTGCAAAACAATTCAACTTTTTTTATCCATTGTGGCAGAGACACGGCAAGCTATGTATGCAACGAAGGATGTGTCAGTTTTCTGCAGCTTACCGACAAGTCCGTTCTCCAGTGTGAACGAGCGATTGGTGAACATGCATTCAAAAGCCACGAGGTGGAAGACCTTGTTGACTGTGTTGTGTGTTCCCACAATGCGAACGTACCTGAGACAAAAAGAAGAAACATCAGATCTGAGAGAGCAGCTGTTTAAAAAAATAAAAATAAAAAAAATCATTTAATCCTCAAACAACAACGAGAGCAAAACTGACATGAAGGAAAAGTGATGACGATGTTAAATCTCTTTGTTAGAGGCTTTGTGATCATCGGCAAAATTGAAGATGAATTCTCTCCAGATCATGAATGCTTTCATATACAGTAGAGGTCTTTAAATTCAACCCCACAAGGCCCATTTTGAGCAAAAAAAACAAAAAACAAAAAAAACCCTGATGATTTCTCTACAACAAAGTATGGGGTATTCAAATGTGAACAATATATATTATAGTATTTGAAGAATGACTAAATCTTTACAGCATTTTATCTTAAGAGACTTCCTGGTAGAATACAGGTTAAAAAAAAAAAGACATCCAATACATTAAATATGCTCCTTTAACACAAAGTGTAAAAATGCACTATGTGCTTTACAAAATACCAAATGAATAAAAATCCCTTGACTAGTTAGTTGCATGGGTCTTCTTTGAAATCCAGCACATTCTAATGATTTGAATTTCCCAAAAAATGGACCTACAGACATGCTGTATATATCGTTGTACTTTTAGGGAGAAACTGTTAGAAATAGTTCTGTTTTCAGAAGCAGACTGGTGGTACAACACCATTACTGTATTCCAGTGGGCAAGTCTGAGTCATATTTTCTGACATCTCTTTAGATGTTTACACACAATTATCTTTACCAGGTAATGGGCATTACACAATATTTCAAATCTGGAGCGCCTCCAGCTTCATGCAGGCTTTTCTGATAAAGTGAAAACAACAAAATTTCTACTCAGGAAGCACCAAAAGACTGTATAAGTGCTGCAAAATATGCTTCTCTGTCCTCTGCCTGGCAAACATCAGTGTGGTGGCTAAAAACTGAGAATAAAGGCAACAACTTCAAAACACATCTTAACTGTCCACCAGGTTAAAGGTACTATTTGTAGATTTGAAGACATAATCATTTCCTACATTTGGTCAATGTGTGAACAGATTCTAACACAACTCAAAACATGAGACCTTCCTCTTCTTTCTTAGTTACCTGTGGACTGATTTCTACATAAAGGACTGCAGGACACCTTTTCAAGGAAATCCAAAGGATGTGACATTTATCCATATTCATAAGCACCTTCAACAAGATGTTGACTGCAGTTCACCTAACAGCCACTGTTCGTTATTAATAACAAGGGTTCTCTGAAAGTTACACATAGAAACGTGAAGGTAAATTATTCCAGAAAGCACAAACAAGCCCTTTGTGCTCAGCAAAAATCACAGAGATGCAACCAAATTTGCTTTGACTAATCAGCCCAGCAAGAACACAGAATGGAAAAAGATTCCCTAACCACGTGTGCATGTGTTCCCTACTTAAGAGTTGTGATATTCCTGCAAACAAGTAGAGTGAAGATATATAATATGCTACAGAGTCACCTTTTCCACAACAGCTTGGGCCAAGGAATGATGTTAGAACTGGCACCTGTATAGTTTGGTTTAGGTTACCTGCAGACACGTGGTGTGAAGTACAGATTCTGCCACGAGCGGCACAGGTACTTGGAGTGGTCCACAACACGCACCCAGTCCAGCTCATCCATAGATACCTCGATGTAGTACGAGTAAGATCTGGATGAATAACCATGGATGATATTTTAAGTCACAGACCAACCCAGATTCAGTTCATCAACGTCACATAAAATCCGTATCATGAGGATCATTATAAAGCAAACAATTACTATATGTTTCTTAAGAACTGTGCCAGACAAAGAATACCTCCAGTAAAATAATAAATCAACTGACAATCAGTTTGTATTAGCAGTGATTTTTTTCCTACCAGTGGGTTTAAAACAACACTCTCTAACATGCTTCAAACTGCACATTTCAGATAAGCCCTCTTCAAACCCTGTCAGTTTTTATTTTTTAAACCAGCAAAACTACACATCAGTGCATTCAGTCAATGAAGATAAAATGAGCTACTCTACATATGTCTAAAGAAATTCAACCCACAATATGCTGGTGTAAATATTTTCTTGTTGCTGACTTTAACAGGGGGAGAAAACTTTTTCGTACCGACTGTCTCTGTCCCAGAGCAACAGACGAATGTGGTTGATGATAGACGCTTGACCCAGTTTAACCTGAATCCCTGACCGGCCGTCCTCTTCGATGGGATGTCTGGAGAAGCCGTGGTCCAGGTCGTAGTTCTGGGTGTCTCCGTCCAGCAGCGCTGACTTCAGCTCTCCTTTTACCACCTGAGCTCCATATTTCATGGTGGCAATGTTCTCCTCTGGGACTGAAAACCAGGGAAGAGAGAATGCTATATGAATGAAAATGCTACATTGATGCATAAAGTAAATTGATATGATTTCATTTTTATCGATGTTTGACAGTATTCTTATTAGCAATAATGGTACTAATCAAACAAAGGATAAAGAGCACTAACTGAGCATTCCCCGGTAGTTAAGATCCATATTTCGGCTTTCAGAGCGGGTTTTAATGGCGTCCAGCAGGTCATCTGGGCTCAGAAGGCCAGAAGGTCGCACCACGTTCAGCATCTCTGTCAGAGTCATGAGCGGCAGCCGCACCGCTGACATTACTTCATGCGTGTCAGCCCCGTCCTCATGCTGCCGGCACCAGCGACACAAAGCCTGGAAGATCTCCTTCTCACTGGCAGCAAACGAGTCCCGTCTGACCACCGTCAGCAGAGCAGTCTGCAAACACAGGTACTTCAATAAATCATTCAGGGCAAAAAAAAGGATAGATTGTTTCAGACAAAACTGTAAAATTAATAAAATGCTTACATGACATTTGAAATACAAAATCTCAAATCTGCTACAGCGGATTAACAAAGTAGATAAAAATCAGTTTGGGCCTGAAAACAGTTTACAGGGTTTCAGCACGGTGACCGAAAACAAATGTCAAGACCTTTCAAACCATTAATACCAGCTGATTGCGATTTAATATCTGCTCTATAATCAAACAGGTAATGGGATGATGGAAAACCAGTAGGACGATGAGGCCTATAATCATTTGATGAATTCATGAATTTATTGATAATTATAATATATCACATTTTTGTCAGTGCTTCCCTGTGACATAATCAGTTAAAATGAGAGGCTCAAAGTGGTAAAAAATATTGGTAGGATTAACCACGTTACAATGATTAATTCATTTTAAGGTCATTGAAGTGTTTGCTTCCCTGATCCATTCTGGGGTCTCTCAATAAACAAAATTATTGTGAAGTGTTTTTGGAAAACCTGCAGATAGAAATGCCTTAACTTCCACTAGAGGTCGCTGTATTTAAAGTTTATGCCAAACCTATTACTTTCCATTACAGAGTATGGAGAAATAAAGGCCACTCGAATGCAAAACTACACTACCTGCATGCTGATTACAACTATTCTTACACAGTTATTTTATCCTGCCACATCTCACCTTGGAGAGCGTGAGGAAACCGTCAGAGTTCAACACTTCAGGTGCGTGTCTGTCCATGTAGGCACAGCAGGCTGCACTGAGCGTGCTCAGAGAGTAGAGACTGGCCACATCAAAAACGAGGCAGACGTTGTTGGTATGAAGGATGGTGCGGAGGAACTCGGACGTGGAGTCCTCCAGAGGCTGGAGGCCATAGCGATGAGCCAAGCCCAGGAAGTCCAGCAGCACTTCTTCCCTAGCAGAACTGAGGCTGGCCCGGCCCGTGTACAGGTAGTTTAGCAGCATCGAGAAGGCTTCAGCTCGCGTCTCCTCCAAACACACCTCCGCCTGTGGCTGGGACTCTTTCATCCCTCCGTATAGCAAGGCCCTAATGGAGCAAAAACAAGCAAAAAGCTTTTAGTTTTTTAAATGATCTTCTTCACTGACATGTCACACAGCCCTGTTCTGTCAAATGTAACAGTCGTACAAACTGTTATAGAGTTGTAACACAAACATATGGAAATACTAATTTAAAAAGCATGATGATGAACAACATCGGCAAGATCAAGACTGCCGACATCCCATACATACTGTATGGAGTGCTAAACACTCCTTGTGTGAATACAAACTGCCCATAGAAAGGCAGTCAGTGAGCTTATTGATATAATGTCAACTAAATGTGAGTAAAATGTGTGCAGGTATGCGTCACAGTGAAAAGAAACATTAGTAAGAAATACAGCAATAAACAGCAGACAGAATGAAGACACAACAAAGCTTAAAATATACAACTAAAGAATCAGTAGATGGGCTGCAAGGTGGCGCAGTTGGTTAACACTGTTGCCTCGCAGCAAGAAGGTCGCCGGTTCACACGAGGACACTGGGATCTTTCTGTGTGGCGTTTGCATGTTCTCCCCGTGCAGCGGGTTCTCTCCAGGTTCTCCAGCTTCCTCCCACAAAGTCCAAAAACATGTTGAGGTTAATTGGTTATTCCAAATTGTCCGTGGGTGTGAATGTGAGTGTGCTTGGTTGTCTGTCTCTAAGTGTAGCCCTGTGATAGACTGGTGACCTGTCCAGGGCGTGTTTCGCCTTAAGTCCTAAGTCAGCTGGGATAGACTCAAGCGCCCCATGACCCTAGTGAGGATTAAGCGGTGTATAGATGATGGATGGATGGATGGAATCAGTAGATTAATAAAGGCCGATAAACGACTTTCTGTCCAAAATTTAAAAACATTCAGATATCAAGAAAGTCAGATCACACTTGAGAAGCTGAAACTGCGAAATTCCTGCTACTTGTGACTAAAAATGATTGAACAATTAACTGATTGCTCAAACTATCACACAAGATCAAAATCAAACGATTAATCAAATGGTTGTTTCGGCTCTAGTCCGAATATCTGTTTATGAACTTCAGTAATCATAAGTGTGAGTTTACTAATGTATCTGGGATTTACAAAAAGGGACCATGAACCATGTGACTACACATTTACAACCTACCTGAAATAGTGACAGCGAGCTGCCAGGATGACCCGGTGAGCCGGGAAGCGCTTCCCCTCCACAATGAAGGTGACATCGCTGTACTCTTCGCCGAGCACCAGGGCTCCGAGCTGCTCCGACAGCAAGTGGATGTGGTCGATCTCCGACACGGACGCCAATGGACGCAGAGGGTGACTGTTGCTCATGGTCGACGGCTGCCAGAGTCACATCTGACAGGAGGAGCAGACATGTCAGACCGAAACTGAATCAGACAGGAGCCAAAATCAGACGCACAGCCGAGGGGTTAGCTTACGGCACCTAGCATTAGCTAATGCTAAATGCTAACCGGAATGCCATGCGATATGGCGGCATTAAAGTTGATAACTTTGACTCAGTAAATTTAGACTAATGTTAAATCATGCATGCTTCACGGTGCTAGTCGTGCAAAGTAAAAACAGCTTAATTAGCAGTTCGAAATACACACCGCTGAGATTGCTCTGTCGATAACCAGCTAGCTTAGCTGTGTTGTTTACAGCCGCTGCTATGGCGGACATTTGACACCTGAACAAACATTAGCTTCTCTCCTCTCCGCTCATTCTGCGCTCTGAACTTACCGAGCAGCTACCATTCACTCCCGTGTTTCGGTAAAGCCGACGTGGAAAACGGAGTGGTGGTTATTCTTTCAATGTGCAGAAAAATTCAGCAGCAAATCCACAATTCTTCCAGCATCACACCAGAGAAACCGATTCTGGGTCAACACACAGGCAATGCCGGTTCGATTACCGGCTTTTCAAAATAGAGGCTCACAAGGAAGCGAGATAAAAACATGAATAGGACAACTTTTATTTTGACACATTTTAACTTTTTTTTTCACCCATCACACAGCTGTGACAAATTCAGTATGACTTTTTAAATAGCATAAATTACAGGTCATGTATTGCGCAAATACAAGCAAATATCAGTGAAAGAAAGCGAAACCTGGAGAAGATGCCCACTTTAAGAACAATGTCTGTTTTCTTTAAAGATAAAGATGTTGAATATTAATACAAAATGTACACAAGAGGGTGGTAAAGCAAATAAATTGGGGAGAAGAAGCCTCTTAACTAGTCATTTTGATTAATATAGACCTGCTGCTTATATAAAAGATTAACTTATTTTTTTCAAACTGTGACGTTTTCTGACTTTAACACCAACATAAATGCTAGAAAGACAACTTTGGGGGAATTAATTAATTATTTTTTAAATTGTTTTTATGATTATTTAACCTTTATTTGACCAGGTGAGTCCCATTCAGATTGCATGATCTCTTTTTCAAGAGAGCCCTGACCTGCTTTAATTATTGCCAGTAAATTTAGAATGCAAGGACCTATGAAAAAAACTATAATTTTAAGATTTTTTTTTTTTATCATTGACATTTAAATCTCTAATCTAAATACAATGTTACATCACCAATAGACAGGGATGCTTAGCCTACAGTAGCAAAGACTTTAACATGGTTAGCTAGTGCTACATCAAGCTAATACAGCATAATGCTACTGGCTTCACATGTCAGCTAGTTAGCCTTTTAGACAGATAATAATAATCGTAATAAAAATATTCACTGCTGATTTTGCTTTTATGTCACTGTATTATGTGATACTGTACATAGTTTATCACATCTTCACCCCTCTTTATTGTCCAAGACATTTAGCAACGTGAGTATTTTTCACACGTAGCTACATTTCAAATGGAAACACTTTACTTTTTGCTTCACCACATCACGTACAGTTACCGGTGACACTGCAGATAAAGGTTGTAAACCACATAAAGAGCATATAAAGCACAGAAAATTGTTATACAGTAAATCAAACTACTAAAAATATAAACCATAAGTAGAATTAGCGACACTGCAGCTGGCTAATTATAATGCATCACTTAAATTATCATTAACATAACACATATACACATTTTCCCAAACATTTTGAGAACTTTAATACTTTACAGTATGTTGCTCATAATATGTACATCAAATACTGAAATACTTCTTTCAGCACTGCAAAGGTCACAATGACTGGTTGACACTTCCTGGCTCTCACAGTTAACCTTGAGTCCACTAAACACGAGGTCAAGAATCTCAGAGTAATCAGTGATGGGGATTTCAATTTCAGCAGCCACCTCAAAGCTGTGACTAAATCCTCATTCTGGTAGCTTAAAAATGAAAACATTGTGTCAAAGCAAGATTTAGAAAAACTCCTTCATGCTGTCATGATCTGTAGAGTGGACTATGAGTCCTTAATGGCCTCCAAAATAAGGCCATTAAGCAGTTCATTAGAAATACTGCTGCTAGAATACTGACAAACACCAATAAAGGAGAACATTTAACATCATTTCTTAGGTCCCTGCACTGGCTTCCAGTTACATATAGAATTGAATTGAAGGCCCTATTTATTATCTTTAGGTTTCTGATTGGTTTGGCCACAAAATACATCAGAGAAATGTTTGCTGGAGCCTGAAAGGTCTCTCAGATCTGCAGAGACCGGTGAGTTCAGATCAGACGTGGTAAAATGGAGTTTCATCGTTATTCTGCCTGCTGCTAGAACCAGCTCCCGCTAGAAATGGGATCTGTCTAAATGTTATCACTTTTAGAAGTAAGCTGAAGACAGTTCTTTTTTTCACTGGCTTAAAATTAATCAATTTTATTTTGTAAACTCTGGAGTAAACTGCCAGTACTTTTAATAAACGTATCTGCAAAATCACTTCTGTTATTGTGATTATTTTTCCCCATTTCCCCTTTTCTTTTAAATGTTTTTATTTGTCGTATCTTTTGTTTTTTCCACCGTTTTAGTCAATCACTTTGAAGTATTTTGTAAAAATCTGTTTGTGCTTTTTTTCTGTGTTGTTTTTAATTTATTTAATGTAATTAGTTTAATTTTACTGTACTATATTTTGTATTTTATCTTTTTTATGTTTACAGTTTTTGCCCTTGCCTATATAACCCTTTACATAACGACAGTATATGATAAGATGGTATCTAAATCAAATTGCTGGGTTGCTGACTCCAACTGTGTGTAAACTTTATGAAGCTTCACCCATAGGTGGCATCACAGCAACATAATAAATGAGCTGAACAATGTGCACATTAGATCCTTGTGGCCATTTTTCAGGCTAACAGTGTGAGTATTCCCCAAAAATCCTGACTGCCATCTACCACCATTTGAAATGGTGACATTTGAATTCATCTGAATTTAACCTTCTGCATTTCTGTCTGTCATTCCTCTTTTTTCAGTTGCATCTTAAAGAGAAATGCACAATCTACTTTTAGTGATCAGCCGCTTCCTCAAAACAACCATCAGCGACTGTTTCTCACACTTCTATTTCTTGTGTAAGACATCCTTCTTGCAAGATCTTCCATGTGGTTCAAATAAGTCGCATCACATTTTCCTAACTTTCAGTTTTGCTTAAATACTGTGTCACCAGGTTATTAAAAACTAACTGAGCCAAGATATAAATGGCCAAAGTACTACATATCCAATAATGATAGGTGGAACTAAACTTCAATATACAACAGTCAATATACATTAAAAAAAAAAAAAAAAAAGGTAAAAGCAGATGTACACTAAACCTTGAACAGTAACCTAAAAAAACCCAACATTACCACAGTACACCGAGCAAAAGGTTTCATATGTTCTACATTTCAGGCAACCACCAATAACTTCCGCTTTTTACACTTTTCTGTTATAGCTAACACCCAACACCCTTTCCAGATAAGAAGCTCTGAGCAGAAGCAGTGATCTAAGGACCTGCGTTTGGGTGGTTGATGGTGGCGTAGAGGACGCTGGAATCAATGGAGGAAGCTTTCACAGTGGAGTAGGTTACTGCTTCGTCATCAGCGTCATTTTTACTCCGTATCTGGAAGCAAAAAAACAGGATGTGATCTGATGTAACCAACCACAGCGCAATGAAACATTTCTATTCATACACTGATCTGAGAAGAACAACCAATCAGACAGCTGACCTTGGCTTTACTGTCGGCTTTCTTGGTGTAGCTGATGGAGGCGTAGGAAACTCCATCCTCAGGATCAGCCTACACGGTGACGACAACATAATGACCCATCAGTAAGACGCAGATCTACACTGACTCAATATGTCTGCGCATGACGTCGTGTTATATCTATTTTAGCTCTGACCCCTGGGTAGACAGCAGAAGTTCTTTTCTAGGTTTCATTTTTAGCATTTGCACACATATATCCCACAATATATTATACATGCATTAAGATTTTGGAGACAAAATACAGGCAGCGTGGCTTGTTACTTTGCACTGGGTGTAGTGTGGGATCTCACCATGGCCTGACTGGTTTCTGGTACAGGCTGAGTCACTGCAGGGTTTGAGGTCAGGGCCTGAACAGACAGAGCTGAATTACATTTGGTTTAAAATGTCTTTCACAGTCCAGTAAATGCAGGGAACGATACAAGCAACATCTGTACGGTGTGCGAGTACAGGTACTATAACAGATGAGGGTTGAAACATCAGTAATTTCACTGCTTTAGTCCAGTGGATACATTCAAACAGAAACATTCACAACAGTCCCACCACAAATACTGTCTGTACATAGCTTGTATCACTACGTTATTACTGTTACTGTGTTGGACATGAGTCGATCCTTTAGATGCTGTAATTTGTTGTGTTTATAAGTGGATTAGCAGTTTTCCTCATTTTCTCACGTATGTTGCTAAAACCAGTTTGTTTTAATACAACACAGATTGCACTTAGAATCTAAGAAGGTCTAAGAATCTTATTGTGTTTTTTCTCAGCTATGAATTAATAATTTTTAGTTAAGAACGTTTTTTAAAACTCACAACTGTGTCATTTCCTTGCGTATTTTTTCCTGCAAAGAGAGAGAGAGAGAAGAGAAAACAAGCTCAGAGACTTAAACTTCTTTACATAGAAAATACAGTTCTGTTAAAAGTTTGCAGTGACAATAAAAAAAAAGTCTCTCACCTTTAGCTCTCCTCGATCTGATGACTTTCACAGCAATTATCAAAAGTGCGACTAAAACCAACGGCAAAACGATGTACAACCACAAAAGAACTGGAATATGATACCGTAAATGTTTAAAACATTTTGGCAAGACAGTTTGAAATGTAGAAAATGTCATGTGAACTGCAAAAATAGTGTTTTTAATTATTTGAGTACTTTTAACCAAACAAGACAGTTATGTTTTGTACAAACACCTCATACAGTGCAGGCAGTTTGCACACATTTTGACAAAGCAAATAAATGAAACAAACATGTAACTGAAGTTCCACTTATTATTACTTAAGCTACTAAACCTGACATTGCACTGTTGAGTGAATCTATCGTCTAGTTTGGATCTTACAGAAAGATAAAGTGAGAGACAGCAGAAAATATTACAGAAAATAGATAAATATGTTCCTACCTGGTAAATTTGTCCCATCAGGGCCTGAAGGTTCTGTTGTGTTACAGACACACAAAGAGTCCATCAGTAACTAAAAGTACTGGTGTCTCCATTAAAATCAAGATAAAGTTTCAGTCTGACATTCATAAACAAACAGATTGTAGTAAAACATTGTCGACTCATTACCGTGTGGTTTTGTTGTATTGTTGTCTATTGTAGGTCCTCTCGTGTTTGTACCAACTTCCAGGTTGTTTGCGGTTGTTGTTGCTGTTTTTGTGTCCTCACCTGAACAAAAGGAAACAACTCAGCAAACTGTTCAGTCACAAACTGTCTGTGTGTGATGAAATATTAAAGCTTCTGATTCATAAAACAAATATTTGATACAATTATTCACATCAATAACTTGAAGTGATTTGAAACAGCTCATTATAATCTCAGTTTCTCACCTGATGGACGAAGGTTGAAGGTCAATGGCTGCTCTGTGTTAGTCACTCTAGATACACTACACTGAAAAAACTGATGATATGGTGTGAACTTTTGAAAATGATAAGTCAGAATGGTCACAGAAGCAGAGCAGGAAGAACGTGATATATGTAGGAATGGAGAATCTCTATCCACAATTCGACCCTTAAAGAGCCACTTCACTGTGCGTCTGCATCGATCTCTTGTTGTCACAGAGCAGCTGAAAGTCACGATATCAGTGTGTTTTTTTTCAGTCACTGGTGAAGATGGATTGCAAGAGAAAGACAAAGTAAATAAGATTAACTTGATGACTGTCATCAGAATTATTGTATTGTGTCACGATGTTGTTCTAACAAGACAGTTTGAGCTGAAAATGTTGTAAATACTCACAGGTAACAACAGACAGATAAACCACAGCATCAACACCTATTTGTTCGCCCCCTGGTTTGTTGTCAAACTGTCTGCAGGTGTAACGACCAACATCCTCAACTGTAACTTTCTTTATAAGCAGAGAACAGTTCTCTGTAACACTCAGTCTGTCTGATTTGATCTTATTCTTAATTTGTCCAAGATCAACCAGCTCTACTGATCCTTGTACTTTTGAGTCACTGAAGATCCAGGTGGTTTTGTCACAGTTACGCTGATCATTAATCACATTCTCACAAGACAAAGTGGCTTCATCTCCCTCTCTGACAGTGTAGTCGAGGGAAAGCTGTCTGCTTAGAGCTCCTGAGGATACGACAGAGAAACAAATGTTTAACTAAAGTGAGCAAAGAAAGCTTTTTATATGTATGTGTCTCCTCACTGACTTTCAAAAGGGAACTAAACTCAGAGTGTGTCTTGTAGAAACATGATTAAATGAAGGTTACATGATAAAGCAGCATGAGAAGGAAAAGCTGTCTCTGTAATGTAGATGTTATTTGTGTCCTTACCTGTGAACTGAAGCACCAGCATCAAAACAAGAAACACTTTATTCCATCTAGATTCCACCATCGTTCCTCTCCGTCTCTCTTTTCTCTCTGCTTCTCATGAAAGTCTCAAAACTGGAGCTTCTTAAACACATGAGTTTGCTTCCTGTAATTACTGAGCTGTTACTTCCTTATTATGACTCTGATCTTTCTCTTGTGTCAGTCATTCTTATGCAGCCACATCGCGCTGCTGTGATGTTCCTCCTTTATGGTCGATGTTAGCTGATATGAAGTTAACACTGATCTCATGTATCTGGATTTAACACCAGTGAAAAGATAACTGTTTGAGCATCCACCGCTTCAATGAGAGCATTCAACTTTACTCTCAAATACGAGTCACTTCACAATTGTGCTATTTGTTCCTACTTTGCCTTAATTACCTTTATCACCTGAGGAACTTGGTTTACAGCAAACACACAGCTCTACTCGACAGGTTGCCTCCACAGATAGACTTGCATTGAGGCATAGACGTTGACTCTTGTGTGATTATAAAAGAATAAAAATAGAAAATCATACAGAATGAACAGTTGTGCCCTTTATTTCTTTTTTTAAGTTACAAACTGTGCCGGATGGCTGTAACAAAAAATGAAGATGCACACAGTAAATCCAATTTACAAACAGTTTATTAGAAAACCACAAAAGACCTTAAAGTGACATCAGTCTGATCAGTAGTATTAATTAGTGCATGTGTGAAAAAATGGTGAATGGAATCTTTTTATGGTGCAGAAACAGGAGCCAGCCATCAGCCAACCAAACCAAACTGTGTGTCTCAGAGATCAGAGCAGCAGCAACAACTGAGTTCCCAGAACATGTTAAAGAATGAGTGCTGGGACACACTGGGTCCACGTTGTCTTTCAGTCCCCTCCTCCAGCACCTGCAATGAAAGCTGCCTCACCAAAGACTGTAATCCTTCCTCCAAATCCCGAGTTCAGGAACTTGATCAGAAACTTTTCTCAGACACTTCTCCTCCAGAGACACCTCCATACCCCTCCTAGCCTGCTCCATCACTACAGTTGCTCCTCTCTTCAGCTCTACAGACCAATCACTGCTGCTTGATAAAAGATGCATGACTACCAGTAAACCAGCGCGGGAATGTCGACACAGGCAGCAGATTTTTGGTTTACTCCAAAAGGAGATTTTCTGGACCTGTTGCCGATCAGCTGAATCCGCATTGTTTGAACTGTAATGAAACAGACGTTCATTTATACTGAAATGTCCTGCACTACAGCTTTAAAAATCTATACACAGAGAAGAAAAGTTACATTCCTGACATTAATTTCTTGATCAACAATCTTGATCAACAATAGAACCAACCAACAACAAAGAGATCAGGATCACAGCAGGCTGACAACCACCCTGTAAACTGCAATGAGTATGTAGGATGGACAACAGAAAAGAAACTTATTCTGACATTTAGAGCTCAGTTTGAGACATGATGCTGTGACAGGAAAAGCACATGAAATCAGTTCACATTGTGTCCAGTCCCACAGTGGATCTGACATCTCAGAAAGAAGAAATGGACGAGTGTTTGAGGATTGTGTTGCGGAGGCTACAACATGATAAACACACTTCTTGGTCTTCCTTTTTTGTGCACAAGAGAAATCCCTTTGCAGGAGAACTGCAGAGTGACGTCTGAAGCGTGGTTACAAAGTGCCAAGTCTTATGTAGGCATAGACAGGATCATCCTAACAAGCATGAAGGAGTGTGTATGTGACCAGAGATCTCTGTCTGAAATGAACAAAGACCGTTATTAGATCCTACAAAAGGGAGGAAGAGGAGAAGAAAGTCGAAGTACAAAACATCCTGCAGCAGCCAGTTATTAGAAATACCTTACTGTCAAACAGGGAAGTAGACGGCCACAGAACTTTGATTGCTGGGAGCCTTGTGGCCAAAGAATGACCTCTTAAGCTAAAACAGTGGCTGACACAAAGACACTATCAGCATATGTGTAAGTTCTTACAAAACAACTTACTATCAGGGTATATCAAGACAATACATTTCCATTACAATTCTTAGTGAAGACAAATGTAAAGCAGCTCTTCTTGTCTGTAGATAATGTTTATTAGAAAACACACAGGACTCATGTTGCTAAAGTTGGACAAGTGAAGAGTCAAACTCATCACCAACCACAAACGGACTCTTGGTGCAAAAGATGCAGCACTCAGATAAGATGGACTGAGACCTGTTAGTTCCTGGTTGTATTTCTGATGTGCTTTTCTGAGAACTGAGGGGGAAGCGTTTTGGTGAGAATGTGGTTACAACAGCAGCAGAGCCTGGAGGTTACCGCCTCTAATGATGACCAGACACACCTCAAAAACACAAACAGTTTTCACATTTAGAAACACACTCATACAGAAGAGAATCACTCATTGCTGCCAGGAGGGTGTAGGTAGTGTTGTGAGGCATGTGGAGGACAAACATCAGGCTGGGAAAAAATGTGCTGCAAAATAGGAAGCTGTTTATTTGTAGTGATAAAACAAATAGCAACTCTCAAAAAAAGAAAAAAAAATACTAGAGACCCTCAGTAGAGGGACATAGTTGCCCAATGTGTGCATATTTACCTGATTCTGTGTTTTCCTGTGCGCCTACTTGAGGAGGTACTTGCCTTGATTTTGCCTTAAAATGATCCATAAAGTAGAGCTTAGTCTGTCATGTAACACAGATAGTTTGCATGGAGGGAAAGAGTTTTTCCGTAATTTCCGCCTCCAGCTAAGCACCTAAGATTTATGTCAAATGTCACATCACCAATACGGGTTCCTATCTGACTGCAATAAGAAACTATATGTTTATCGTACACCTTTTCCAAGTTATAATGGATTTAAAATTTGTGATGATTTAAGACCTCTAGTGTGACCTTGACCTTTGTCTCCAGGTCATATGTTACATCACCAGTTTATAGGCCTCGCATGTCTTCCTAAGTTAGGATACTAAACTTATGTCTTTTTGTGTATTTTCAGTCATACAGAACTGTTTTTGGGAAATACGACCTTTGACCTCTGTAGCGCTCACCAATGCATGTATTGACCCCAAAATCTAATCAGTCTGAGAAGGGACCATATCGAGGTCATGTATGAAGTTTCAGGTTCAAACTCCTCTCCTGTAGGGCGCCCCGATAGCTCACCTAGTTGAGCAGGCGACCCATGAAGTGTGGGTTGGACTCCTGCTCATGAGGTGGTCATTTCTTTCATTTAGACACATTGTAGTAGACATGAGAGCAAAGAGGTTCAACAGACGGAAGGTTTATTATCAGCAGAAGCAGGACATCCACAGTGTAAAATACTATAAAAACACTGTTCATACACAAAGAAATCACAAAACAAATAGTAGAACTGTATATTTAAAAGCTAAGGTCAAAAATAAGGAACAAACAGGCCGTGGATGCTGAAAAGCTCTGGCAAAGTGCACAAACACAACCTGGTGATGAGTCGGTTGAATATATTTATCACAGTCCAAATTAAATCTGCCTAGGAAAGTTTAAATTTTGATTTTGCCTTGACCAAATTAAAATCCTTCTCATATCGTAATGAGATTGTAATCCTGCCCCGGCAAATTTGACTTTGGACTGTGACAAATATATAGTGAGGTGTGACACACTGCAAGGAGTTCATCTGATATAATCTCCACACTTCACCATGGTGTGAAGCTCACATTCATTAATGCTGTAACCATCAAAGGGTCACACCAACATGTTCATTCAGATACATATGAAGAGCTGTGATACATCTTTGTCTAACAGTCACACTAGACTGGTACAAACACTCCATATATATGAATGATTTTCATTTGGTCTAGGTAAAATCAATCTTATAATTCTGATTTAATTGTGATTTTTAATTTGCTGTGGTCAAACTTTAATTCTACAAAGGAAGATTAAAAATTTGCCTGGATTTTGAATTTGGACGGTGACATATATATACTGAGGAACCAATAAGGGAAGTTTAAACAGGTGAGGAGAGAGATAAAATGAATCAGCTGGAAGAAATCTTCTAAAACGTTCAACAACTGCTGCAAATATATGTGAAGTTGATGTGGATCAGTGGAGTTTAACAGACGCAGAAGGCTCAAAGTCCATCATCATCATCATCATCATCATCATCATCATCATCATCATCATCATCATCACTGCACACCTGTGAGGAACAAAACAACACAATCACACACATCACCTGACGTATCAAAGTGTCCAACACCAGACTCACTTCTGATCTTCCACTGCTCTACTTTTAGCACAAAGTAATCAGACCAGTTACTTGACTCTGTAAAGATACTGCTCACATTACATCTGTCATTTTATTGGCAATTTAGTCCAAAGCAAGTCAGAATAATGAGTGAAATCAAAGTCAAATACACAGAAATAATGAATCAGTGGAATTGTTCAGCCTGAAAGTGAACCTTCATGTCCAGTGTTAGTTTGCTGCCTTTTCTGATTCATGTTCCTGGATGAAAGTCAGTTTATGAACCCTGATTGATCTGCTGCTTGAGGCAGAAGTGACTCTCAGAGTCATTATTCCTGTCGACTGATAAACCTGCTGTGTAGAGTCATGTGGTCAACAACACAGAGAAATACCCTTTTCATTGGAACTAGAGTTGAATGTGTGGATAATCCAGACTTCTGTGTCCAATGAGCTTCATGCAGCATTTCCATGTTCTCATCCTAAACTTGTCAGCTTTTCCCTGAGCTCATCTGTTGTGTCAAACGAGAGTTTCAAGCCTTGCTGTCCCAAATCAACAGACAAGTGGAGCAGAGACAACATGAACGCTGGCAGCAACGTGTCATCAGAGCACCACTGTGTGTCCATGTGAAGTTTGAGCTTCAACAGTCTACAGAAGGTCCAGTAGGTGGCGCTACACAACAAAGACAATGACAGCAGATGGACAAAGTTGTTCAGGCTGTGGGAACATGTTTTCTACAACTGTTAACCCTCTGGACTCAAAACATAACCACACATTTGATAAATAATCAATGAAATTCAGTATTTCAGATCAATTTCCATTTAGATTAAAGCTTTATGACTCAAATCAATGTTTTTATACATTTTTATAAAGGTTTCATGTATTTTCTATACAGCTCTACATCTCTGTTGGTAAATTTCATCATTCCTAAGAGACGGTTAAAAAAGGAAAAAACAAATAAAACAGTTAAATGACACTGCAGGTAACAACAGTTTTTTCATCTATTGGTCAATTTTGAGGCTTTTGGGCGATTTTGTTTCCATAACTTGTCTTCAATCAGACTGGTGGGAAGAAAATATCCAAAATAGACATTAAAGTGTTGATCTTAATGCACTTTGTCTATTTCAGATGTATGCACATTTTTGCATATTATATTAGATAACGTCGAATTCATGTTGTCCACCTCTTGAGACCCAAGCTCTTGTTTGATATGAATTTTTTTCATTTCTCTTTGCTATTTGTTCTGATCTAAAAGCAAGGAGAACTAAAAAAAACAAAACAAAACAAAGAACTATATATATATGTGTATATAAAGAAAACAAAAATATATTTTAAAAATATAGAACAAAAATCAAAAATACAAAAAATAAAATCAAAATATTAATAATACAATAATAAGAATAATTTTAAAAAATCTACTACTGTGGTAATATAATCCAAAATATGATGTCTATACATGTGGACGTCAGGTCTTAAGAGGTTGAACATCAAATAAATATGTAAATAGGAATGTTTCATAGTGATATCTGTGCTCAAACATAGATAGTGGTTTTAAATATGAAGCACAGATTTTTTTTAAAACTCATATCTTTGTTGAAATAACTTTTTCTTCTTCACTGAGCCAGAAATCTTTCTGTTAAATTTGTGACATCAATTTCTTCATTTTGTTTCCTGTCAATATTCTGATGGATTTTATGAGGAGTTTGTTCATATATTATTAATCGCCTGATTTACAGTGCACAGTATTTATTTAAACTTTGTTATGATAATAACACAAGATTTTTTAACCTGACTTTATACCATCATGTAATTTGTTTCAACCAGTTTTTTTTTTTTTTTTTTTTTTTTTAATTTGAAACTCATGATATTCACTTTTAGTTGACTTGTGTTGACATTTTGTTTCCATGAGTATCTCACAATTAAATATGTAGTATTATATATCTGGATTTAACTTTTCTCAACTATGAATCATGTAAAAAGTAGATTTGCAGCATCTTTATTCTAAATCTACAGTTT
>NW_007578610.1:293533-295400 GCF_000690725.1 Stegastes partitus
CGACAGAGAAACACAAATGTTTAACATCAGAGGGAGGATCATTTAAGACACTAAAGTTAGCAAAGAAAGCTTTTTATATGTATGTGTCTCCTCATTGACTTTCAAAAGGGAACTAAACTCAGAGTGTGTCTTGTAGAAACATGATTAAATGAAGGTTACATGATGAAGCAGCATGAGAAGGAAAAGCTGTCTCTGTAATGTAGATGTTATTTGTGTCCTTACCTGTGAACTGAAGCACCAGCATCAAAACAAGAAACATTTTATTCCATCTAGATTCCACCATCGTTCCTCTCCGTCTCTCTTTTCTCTCTGATGAAAGTCTCTAAACTGGAGCTTCTTCAACACAAGTGATTCTCCTCCTTGTAATTAGTGAAGTGACACTTCCTCAATACAACTTGAATATTTTTTTTGTCTTCTTTTCTGTCAGTTGTTGTTTTTTTTGTAGCCACATCATGCAACTTTTAACTTCCTGTTTTATGGTCAATGTGTGAACTCATTTGGCTTGATCATAACTGATGTTCATGTTTGTTGAAACGTTCTGCATTACAGCTGTAACATTATGTAGAGAGGAGAATATTTGTTTATTTTTTTTCCAATATTAAAGAGATCAGGATCACAGCAGGCTGACAACGACCCTGTAAACTGAAATGAGTATGTAGGATGGACAACTGATTGTGAGACACTAACTTAATACACAGAAAAGAAACTTATTTTAACGTTTAGAGCTCAGTTTGAGAAAACATGATGCTGTGACAAGAAAAGCACATGAAGACTCAATCAGTTCACATTGTGTCCAGTCCCACAGTGGATCTGACATCTCAGAAAGAAGAAATGGACGAGTGTTTGAGGATTGTTGGTGAAGACAAATGATAGCAGTGAAGCAGCTCTTCTTGTCTGTAGATCATGTTTATTAGAAAACACACAAGATTCATGTTGATGAAGTTGGACAAGTGAAGAGTCAAACTCATCACCAACCACAAACGGACTCTTGGTGATAAAAATGCAGCACTCAGATAAGATGGTCTGAGACCTGTTAGTTCCTCACAGTGTCTTTGCGGCATTCTTTTCTGAGAACTGAGGGGGAAGCGTTTTGGTGAGAATGTGGTTACAACAGCAACAGAGTCTGGAGGTTTCAACCTCTAATGATGACCAGATACACTGCAGAAACATATGCCCTCATTTCAACACATTGTAGTACCCATGAGAACAAAGAGTTTCAGCAGAGGGAAGGTTTATTATCAGCAGAAGCAGAACATCCACAGTATGAAATATCAGCCATTCAGGATGAAAACACTCTTAGTATGTACACCAAGAAATCACAAAACACACAGTAGATTTACATGTAGTCACCTCAGAGAAAACAAACCAAATGTACAACACTGTGAGAGACAGACGAACGTCACTTGGAGACGACTCAAGTTGACTTTTGCAGGAAAATTAGGCTACAATAAAGTTTCAGATTTACAGATTGGAGCAAAAAACAAAGAACAAACAGGCTGTGGATGCTGAAAATCTTTGGCAACATTCACAAACACAATGTGGTGATGAGTCGGTTGTGTATTTATACTGAGGAACTAATGAGGGAAGTACATACAGGTGAGGAGAGAGATGAAATGAATGAGCTGGTGGGAAATGAATACATTTTCTTTTTTTTCTTTTTCTTTTTTTTTTTTTTTTAAATATCCAACAACTCTTATTAAGTTGATGTAGATCAGTGGAGTTTAACAGAAGCAGGAAGATCAAAGTCCATCATCTTCATCATTACACACCTGTGAGGAACAAAACAACACAATCACACACATTAAACTCTCCAGTACCAGACCCACTTCTGATCCTCCACTGCTCTGCTTTTAGCACAAAGTAATCA
>NW_007578611.1:0-6074 GCF_000690725.1 Stegastes partitus
TAGAGTATCTGTTCAGGACTAAAATCCAAGGTTAAACCAAGGACGCTTTAGCTCTATAGCTATAAAATAGTTACAACATGTGTGTGTTTTTATTATTATTATTACAAAATACTGGGAAACAGTGATGCAGTTTTGGGTTTCATTGCACTCCAGAATGCACCACATGTTAGAGAAGCACATTGTACATCCTGTCATACTGTCATAGAAACAAATACACAACATCAACTCAACAATTTTTTGTACAACATGCAGTAAACCGACGAGTGTGACGAGCTTCCTTCCTTTTCTCTTTGAAGTATACAAATAAAGTAAATATATCAATATACAGTGTATCATGTTGCTTTTTCTTTTAAGTTTTCTTTTTCTAATCCTTCACAATAACTTCTGTGTTACCTCACATTCGTTTTCTAACCCCTCATATTTACTTGAGCATAACCCTCCATTAACTTTAACAATCCTTTGCAATAACTTTTAAGCAGGGCTGCACAATTAATCAAACATTAATCTTGATCATGATTCACAGTCATGCGTATGAGCAGTAGCTGTCACGAGTCAGAGGACCACACGACGCCACACTGTTAACATCATCACAGATGGTGCTGCTGGACTTGTTTACATAATGAGACTTCCAGGGAGCGTTACAAGGGCTGCAGAAGGACCTGGACAACTGTGCAAAGAGACTATTTCAGCATCGGTGGCAGCAAAATTCCAATCAGTATTTCAACTTTTATTGGCACAGTCTTGACTTATTTCACTCTTTTGAAGGTTTAGCTGTCTGAGTTGCACGTGCAGCAGTAACTGAGACGAGAGGCTACAGATCATCCTTATTAGTTTGGCTATAATTAGGCGGCCTCTGTTTTTGTGTTACCTGTTTTCGGATCACTCATAAATTTGCACCATTTGTGCTACTTTGCATTAGATTTGTTTTCCCTTGCACTAACTTCTGTCACCTCTACTTAAGATTTGCAAAACTTGCAAAAGGTAGCGTGAGTAGGTTCATTTTTTCTACTCTGATTATAGGTATTAAGTTTCTTTTTTTTATCAGACAATGAGTATTTTTTAGGTAAGAGCAGTTTTTACCTTTGACATGTTTTGACTGTCCCTACAGTCTTCCTCAGAAACGTCACTGACGTCTATGGTGACGTATCTTTATCAGCTGGTGGTTTCCTGGAGGCGTGACCCACCTGGCAATCTGTCAGATTTGCCCAATGGGCCACAACTCCTGCCGCCTGGTGGTCTCTGCAGGAGAGCGTCTCATGTGTGGGATGCCAGGATCATATATTTTTTATTCATGTTTTGATAACCTCTTATTATTATCTTAATCTCTTATTATTACCATAAGGCATAATCAACATAACTTGTTAACAACTGAGAAAGCGTAGGTGGAGACAGGACTTGGTGCTTTGTGTATATCTTTCCCTGTCACAAGCAGGTATCTGCAGGAGGGCGGAACTGAAGGTGCTCAACAGCTGGGTGCTGAGTGGCAAGTTTCTGCACCCACAAGATGGTGGAAGAAGACCCAAGGACATGGAAGAACCAATCAGCTTGCTGCAACACATTCTGTGCTCACCCTGTCTGTAATAGTATAAATACACTAGATCAAGGAGAGGCAGTCAGTCAGACTTCATAGGGGGAGAAGTTTGATCCAGAGCTCTGTATGCTTATGCAACTATCTGCTAAATAAATACATTGAGTGAGACCTAAATATCTTCTCCTATTGCTTCATTAAACGAATGTGCAATCTGGTAGATTGGGATCAGCTCCAACAGGGACAGTATGAATGACCCCTCATCACGGTTCATGGTGTCTTTGGCTTGCCTCCTGATTTATGGCCTCCATGATCCAACGTTTTAAACATGTCAAAGGTAAAAACAGCTCTTACCTAAAAAATACTCATTGTCCGATAAAAAAAGAAACCTTATACCTTTGCAAAAGGTAATGCGTTACTCGTTAACTCAAATTACATTTTTACCTCATTCCATTTTTTCATACTCCACAAATATAAAACACTTACCTCTACCTATACTAAAATACTAACACTGCAACTCGTGGACTGTAATCTCAAGTGTTGCCACAGTGACTAATGTTTTGACTGGTTAAGCACAGATTTTAAAAGAAACCTGCCCTATTCTGACAAGAGGTTTGTATCAAAGTATATTTTACATGATAAGAAATAATAGTTTTTTTAATCTATGCCACACTTCTTGACACTAAAGCAGCCCTGATCTCCCTGACAGCATCACAGATAATACCCCAACTGTGCCTCAAATTCACAAGTTTTTTTTGTTTTTTTTAAAGCTTGAGGATTGAGAAAAAACAATGAACACAATCAGTGAGCATGTAACACTTAAACACACAGCACAGCCCCCAGAACAGCGAAGGCAGCACGACACCACACACAGCGGAAGAGAAACAGGAGGACACAGATGGGTTTTGATGGTGACAGTGTAATGGTGATAAACGCCGATGAGGTGCTGTGCAAGGGGGGTCAAAAAGGTCAACCTGCCGGAGCTCTGATCTGCCCTACCTTTTCTGACGCAGATCAGCTCATGTACTCCACAGTTACGCTCGCCACCTGGAAAGACAATGCAGTTTCAATGAGCCACGCTGTGATGGAGGGAACAACAGACGCAACATCATGGCAACACGTTTAAATATGTTTCGACGCATTCAGACAAAAAGGAAAAAAACGCAGGATAGGACAGGAATAACACAGATAGAAGACGTCGACAGAGACTGGATGATGTGGATGCACAAACTGGTTGGGTTGTAAAATAAAGTGCCTCAGCTAAGAAACATTCCTCTGCTAGTGTCGCGCTGTTAGGATTTAACGCTTAATTAGTCTGTCTGTGATGACTGACTTAGAAAAGCAGCAGCAGCATCGGGTTTAATTCGCATTTTGTTTTCTCTAGCAATTGACTATAACGACACATGCACATGTTTTCTATTTATTCACACCGGCTACATGAGGTCCCCGAAGACTAGAAGAGCAGCTGATGACAGGTGTGTGCATCCTCCTGCTTGATTTGTGTTCGTTTGTGGGTAGAGAAGCGTTAAACTGGAAACAGAAGGCAGCGTTTTTTTCCACATTAATTTACAAATACTGGGAAAACTAATTATGCTAAAAACCTCATTGCACACACTGTTCATTTAGAGCATTTAAATAGAGCAAAAACGGTTGAAAAGACACTGAAAAGACGTTTTTACCAGACGTCTAAACTACATCAAAATTTGGTTGAAAAGTGAAAGATGAAAAGCCGCCTTTTTCAGGTCGTTGAAAAGACGTCTCTATTAAGATGTCTCTTTATCACCTTGCGTTGCATTATGGGTACTGTAGTCCCTCAGTGTTCATTACAAGTGTGGCAAGTTGTAGTGGTCTACTACACAATATGCAATGAAAGGAAAACTTTAACTTAATATTTCTGTTATCTGATACAGATAGATAGCTCACCTCGATAGAGATAGACAGCTAGCTAGCTATGGGACCAAATTGGAAACAACCCAATTTCAACGACTACATTTGGGCTAAATTTGGACCAAAATGGACGGTCCAAAACAAAATTTCAACAACTACGTTTGGACTAAATTAGGACCATAGTGGACGGTCCAAAAACAACACAATTTCAACGACTATATTTGGGCTAAATCTAGGCTAAGACGGACCGACCAGATTTAGCCCAAAAAACAACGTCTAAATTACATCAGGTGTTTGGTGGGTAGTTTATTGTATCATCCGGCTTTATCTGAAAAAAAGACAAAGCTTTAAAGGGCTACAATAGCTGCTTATTCGTTTTCACGTTTGATAATAAGGACATCCATCTGTTAAATCAGAAGCTACAGCTAGGAGATGGTTAGCTTAGCATAAATATTGGAATAAGGGGGAACAGCTAGTCTGGGTGTGTTGAGAGTACAGCTAAATACTACATCATTTCAGCATCAACACCGCAATGTGTGCAAGTCTGTCTGATAATATTTACCACGAATTAAGAGTTCTTGGAGTCACATGTTTGTTTTTGATTTACAAGAGTTTGTTGAATTGAAAGCCCTGCATGTGCACAGCGAAGTGAGTGAGGAACAGGAGAAAAAGACTTAAAAAGGAGGATTCAGTTGTACAAAGAAACAAAACATCAGTTGTATGGAAATATTTCGACTACAGACAGGATGATGTTGACCAGAAACAGGTTCTCTTTTCTTGTGTTTGTGCCACCGCATGAAGCAACACGACTAATTTGTTTAGCTATTTAAATCAGCACCACAAAGTTCAGCGTGATGAGTGCAAAGCCAGATCTGAATACCATCCACAGCAGAATAAACTATTTTGGATGCCTTTTCCACTGTTACATCATATAAGAAAGGTTCCAAATGTTTGTTCTTGTAAATACAGATTTTTTTTTAAATTTTCCATGCAGATGCACTCACCTTCACAATCACCACAATCATTCTGTTACAGTCAAATATATTTGCAGAAAAACAAAATAATGCAACGTCAAGTTTTCCCAATAACATGCATCCTGTAAGAAAGTTCAAAAATGTAACTATTGTCTCTTGTTTGTTTATTCTGTACCTAAAAAATGGAAAAATGACAAGTTATTGGTAGCTGTGTCCTTCTGTTTCCACTCATCAATGCTAAGCTACATTCACCAAGTCCTGGTTTTAGCTTCCTGTTTGGTGGACAGATGCTGCAGTCTGCATCCTACTGATCAGTGGCTTCATCAAACTACCAGCTTTCCACCCATACAGCCTCCACCACGTTTACCAAACTGTCATGTTTCCGTCTCTTGAAGTCATAAATCCTTAAATATAAAACTTAAGCGATTAATTAATTGATGATTGGACTGACAGGCTTCATGTTCAGGCTTCAGATGAATTGATGGATCTCTTGTCTGCTTTGCTAGCTTATGGAACTAACTAGCTACTAGCGTTAGCTTCCTCCGGCCCAGCAGAAGTGGTACCGGCTGGCTCGTAGGTGTACCGCGGATGGTATTTCAGCCCAACTGCTTAGCAGTTGCGAAGATGGGATTACGCGGTTGGTTTTGCCGTGCACAATGCTCTTCTTCTGATAATTGATTACTCCAACTTTCAGGCAAATATTCTCTCGCTGAACTTTTTCAGTTGTGACAATTTGCTAGATGTATTTGTCTTATGCCAGATATTCCCAACGTGAGACCTTCTTGGAGGCCAAAAGATGGATCTAAGAGGTGGAGGTTCATTATACGAAGGGGCTTTTTTCCAAAGAACAAAACTGGATAACTTAATCTTGGGTTGTAGGATTTTATGTTTTTTATCCAAACAATTAATCAAGTATTTAACAAAAGAACTGTTGAATCCCCTGCTGCAGTAAATTACTTCAGAAGTTAAGTGTTTCTTCTTTAGATTTAGAAAACTATCTAGTAAAAACTGTCTGTGTCTGTTTCACAATCTGAAATACATAGTGAGTCCACATATTTGATAACAACAAAATACCAAAAGAATTCTCTCTAAAAACATTAAAACTGCAAGGTCTTCCATCTTCTGGCTGAATCACCCTAAAACCCACGACATTTTTCTGAATGTAAGTCAGTCTGCAGCATCTCTGACATTTAGAAAGCCCACATCCAAACATGACACAATCTTGTGTCCTTGAATTGTGCGCTGCTGTTGAAAGTGAAAAGCCCACCATATCTTAGAATATCCTCAGATGGCATTTGAATGCGACTCACTGGCTCGCAGTAAGCGTGGATGGGAAATGGATGTCAGCTTGAGATGTGACTCGAAAGATCCGGCACAGTTCAGTGATTTTCATCCATGGGTAAATTCTAGACGTGACTGGTGTCTTCTCATTGCATTTCTAGGCAACGATGCATTCATGTATCGCTGTTCGATATTCAGAGATCCATCTTTTAACCAAACACTCGTATCTCCAGCTGTTCAGTCAAGCCAGGAAGTCTTCACAACAAGTTTTCACAACTAAAACATAAATATTAAAATGAAACTAGGAACAACCAGATGTGTAAAACGGAAACATAGCGATGGTTTGAGCAAATAGCTAACATCAGCAAGCTAACATTCTAGCACTGAAAACAAGGCTGATGGGA
>NW_007578611.1:7185-12831 GCF_000690725.1 Stegastes partitus
AATGTAGAAAAGCAGTCAAACAGGAGAACATCTAAGGGGTGTGAACACTTTTTATAGGCACTCCAAGATTTCCTTATGAATTCCTTTTGGGTTAAACAAAGCTTGATGGAGCATCAGGAACACTGTCTGCTGGTGAGACCACTTCTCAACCGGTGTGTTCTCACTGCAGTCCTCCGTCACTCTGAACATTGTCACCGCTGCGTCGGCTCAGCGGCCTCGGCCCGATGGATGGCAGCTGCAGGATGTGTTCAGCGGCGAGTGTCCACCAAAGCATCGGTAAACACACCGTTATTCATGCACAGAGTCTTTACAAAGAGCTCACCGTGGCTTTCATCAGCAGACGGGCTTCCAGACAGAGGCTGTAATTCAGAACTATTACTCACACTTGTGATGGCCTCCCAGTCTCGGAGCTCTGCGGCTGCCTCTGGGATCTGCCTACAGGTTGAGCTCTCAAATAGCTCCGGCTGCGTTCGGCTGTGACACTTGTAAGATATGTACGAACGAAGGCTGAAAGCACCGGAACAAATGGCGTCTCAGTGGTGGAGCGCTCAAAGTGACCTTTAGCTCACGTTGCTAATCAATCCAACGTAACATTTTAACTTTGAAAAGTCTGTCCGATAAAAAAGAAGAAAAGGAAGAAAAGTTAATCGGAATAAAACCTGAATTATTCAAGCAAAAATAATCAAGTAGCCTGTCTGACTATTGGATCCAATGTTCAGCTTTCTTCTGACTGTCAATGTTGTTGTTTTTTTAACAGATTTATGTTAAAATGAATTAATTTAAATATGCTACTCTGACTCTGATGCAGTCTCTATCTGTAGTCAGTCTAAGGTCTTGAATGTGTCATCCACAGCACTAATTCACTGGTTACACATCATGAGTAACAGGCTGTCGACACTGAAAAATACATTCTGCAAGGCTCTTTTTATGCCTTCTAATGAAACGAAACCAGAAAGAACAATTTAACAACATGTTGTGTCGGAGTTGGTTTCAACATCAGGATTTTCATCCTCACTGCAAATGTACATGAGTTCCAAATATCAGTTATGGGACTCCTTGATTATGAATAATCAGTGCAGTATCAGCCCTGAAAAGGTTATAATTAGTCGACTCCTTAAAAAAAAGTCAACATTTTGACTCAACATGCCAAATTATGAGATTATGAAGTCAAATTTCTGACTTATTAAGAAAATGTTCTGGGAATAAAATTTATATTATGTAAAAAATAATAAAAATAATTTTAAAAATGTACTCCATTAATACTTTTTTTGTAATCATGATTAATTTTTGCTTCATGTTTTCTTTTGCTGGCAGAAATAGTCCTCCACATAAACTACATAAACTATAACGACAAGTCTATGAGGAATCAGCTTCAAGGAATTCATGTTTGTTAGATTTCGGTCTTTTATCAGTCTGAAGAAGCAAAAACACAACACAATGTAGGAGCACACAGCCCTCTGTATACAACACAAATATCTGAAACTAAAATCAAATATATGTACTGAATGAAGCATACTACAGTAAACCATTACTGGCATTTTATCAGTATAATCCAAATCCATCCTGAAGGAAACTAGTAAGCTGCATTTTTCTCGTTGATATTTTCATTCTGGATCGATTCAGTCGTCGCTCCCAAAAAGGTCAACATCCAAAAACTGCTGGAGCCATTAATAAGAACAGAGCTGCTGGTTCGAGTCGGTCTGATTATCTCACAGGATGCAGAAACAAGAGAGCTCAATTGACTAAAAGTAGAGTTAAACTGTAGCTTTAACTCTAATAATATGTTGCAAAAATTACATTTTAATTCAAAAGGTCTTGTATTCAACATCTTTACTGTTTTTCTTTGCTTCCTCTGACTGTAAACATGCAGTGGGTTGTGGGAAACTGGATCATTTTTTCATACATTTTGCAGACTGTAAAATAAATTGCATATGGAGAAAAAAACAGATCAATCAATACTAAAAAATAATAAGCTGCAGCCCTAAAAAGAAAACAGTTCCGTGCTGCTGATTCTATCGACTGGATTCACGCACAGAGACAGTTACTGCTTTTGCAGAACTTGCAGGGATTTTAAATATAATGAGATGTTTCCAGCTCGGACTGAAAAACAGCGGCTTTATCGACGCGCTCCCTGTGTGAGCTTTTACTCCTAATGCGTTCCCTACGCCTGTCGAGCTGCTCAAATTTTACACCCTGATGAAAATGAAGTCAGTTCAAACCTCTCGGGCGTCGGGCCGCGAGATAAAAACCGGTCATTTTCATAAAATTCATACATATTAATGGGCGGCCGCGGATGTGAACAATCGGTATGTTTATTAGTGTCGCGCTTTCAAAGGAATATTTATGTATCTGCTGTCTGGCTTTGGGATTGAACAGAAAGAAAGCAGCGATTGAGTCGAGCAAATCACACAAATAGATTCAAACGTAATGGAGGTAGAAACATATTTTTATATTAGAAACATCATCTGTGGAATGTCAGTAGTTTGGGTTTTTTTGCACAACAAACGGGACATAAACCATTATTTAATAGCAACAAGTTAATCTACTAATTAATACCAAACATAAGTACCACCCAGCATTTAGCGTGTAATTATCTCTCAGCACTTTTAAACTCCCAGCATCCCTTTATGCAAAACTATCAGCACCATCTTTGCAGGAAAGTCACCAAAGGGAAAACAATAAACTGATTTATCCGCTGCAACGGGGGGAAAAAAAAAAACTGTCAAAGCCTTAATAAGACCTGGACCGGTGCGTGACAGATAGTCGCTGCCTGTAAACACAGCTGCTTAAGAGAGAGTTGTGCTTCTACAAGACAAGACCGTCTGAAAATCCCTCCTTGCCAAACGAGGAGCCGAGAGCCGAGTTCTTGCTGTTGTCCAGCAGATCGATACAGCAGCTGTGTGTGGGAGGAAGCTCCCCGCGCTCCTTCACTCCTCCTTCGCTCGCCGCGCACGCAAACACACACCATGCTTGTCAAAAATAACATTTTCTTGCATGCGGTCTTGACTACAGTGCAGCCGCCGGTTGCTCATATCGCACCACGAGCAGAAGCAAACTCGCATTTTCATGTCGTGTCGCTGTATTGTAAGACTTGTGCATCAAAATTACAACAGTTGACGAGTGTCTTTAAGAGAAAGTAAAGTTTTTTTCTTTAGCAATCTCACATTAATTGGAAAACCTTTATATTAAAAGACAATCAAATAAGAAAAGAATGCATTCAGAGGAAAATGCACTGACAGAATTGTTATAAACAGACGGGAAACGGGAGTATGAAGCGACAAAGTGTTCTCCTCCAGAGCTAATGCAGGCAGTGAGTTGTTCATTCTGTCTTCTATGGACTCCCTCTGAACACACTAAGTAAATGTTAGCGACTGTCCGCGGCAGTGAGAATATTCTCTGTTTCTGCCCGTGATGCTCTCGACACCACAGGCTCTTAATACATTGCCGCTACATGGAGAGGTTCACCTGATCTCCTCTTGAGCCTCAAAGAAATCAATCTGAAGCACCAGCTGTGATCAATACAGCATGTGCCGCTTCTCAGTTCTTGTTTCTCACCCTTGGTCTCACCAGGGAGCAGCACTCGCCTCTGCAAACTAAATCAAGGTGAAGTCTGCGGCCTCGCCGTCTTCCCTCGCGCGGGACGCCTGGGACCGGGCTGGCGGCATTTTTAGGGTTTGTCCCAGTTTTCTTAAAGGGATCTCCTCTACCTGCCCCCTCTAATCAGGCTGCCGAGGCTAACGCGTCTGGGTTCAGGGGAGACGGAGATGGATGGACCGAGGCTGTGACACAGAAAGCTGGGCTGAAGGAATTGACCTGACAGAGATACCGGCTTGTTTCAGGTCAGTGGAGAGAACACACTTGAACAAAAGGGAACTTGGGAAAGAAACTTGTGGTGTTGCCCCAATTTTGTATTAAACTCGTGCTGCACATACAAGCTTGTTAAAATGGAGGAGAATCATTTGTAAAAAAAAAAAAAAATAGTAGCTGCTTTTTTGCTGTGAGTAAAAACAGAAGATGGCCACCGCTCTCATACCTTTTATATTTAGCGACCGACTCACTAATTGACACATTAGCCCGAATCTTTTAGGTTTCATCAGGACAAAAGGCAAAATGTTGAAAGAACACGTGACTCTTTTATGGAGGATTATGCTCAGAACAGTCACGTTGTTTTACATTTACACCAATCACACAACGGTGTTGTTAATAAGCTGCTATTAGGTGGATTTATTTATCTACAGACGGAGCTTTCTTTATGCCAAACTAAATTGATGGTAGCATCTTCATATGAACCGTAGAGACAGTAGTTTCATAGTTGTCCTCGTCTCACTGTTTGCAATAAAGCAAATGAGTTTAATTTCCAAAAAGCTGCAGCTCTAAAGCAGCATTTATTGATTTTGTTTGTTCTATCTGTGGGCAGGTAATCACACATTTGTACTACATCCTATATTGCATTACAGTCCAGGAGGAATCACATATGATTTTGTATGCTGACATGCATATGAGTGTAACATACGGATGTTAATGATTCATTTTTAATTGATTCTTTTGTAATGATTAAAAATACACAAACCAATAAGCAGGATCAAGTTGTGGAACAGGTGTCTGGTGCCTGTCTGGTTTAAAGCTACCTAGCTCGGATTTGGGAACACAAAGGCTGCTGAGTGTCAGAAAGCAGCTGCAGCTATAAATATATATATATTTCAGAGGATGGCAGTAAGTAAGGTCATTATTTTTGATGTCAAACTGCTGTGATGACATTATTAATGATGCAGGTCATTTACTGTGGAAGACTGCAGTTTGTCTGTTGTGTTTGATATTCCAAATCTTATTGGCCAATCGTTGAATAGCAATTTTATATGAAATCATTAGTTTTGCCTTTTAATTTGGAATTCAAGTAACCTGGTGTTTACTTTATCAAATATAAAATGTACCAAAGCCCATTTTGCTGTGTCAGTGATTCAAAATGTTTTTATTAGGATCTTGAGAAACGTCCACTGTACTTAATACATTTCAGTGATTTATTGATTACTAATTGTTTATGTGGCCAAACATCGGTTTAAAAAATTGCTTAAAACTTGCATCCCTTGTCCATCCATCCATTATCTATACACCGCTTAATCCTCACTTGGGTCATGGGAGGCTAAAGTCTATCCCAGCTGACTGAAGACAGGAGACACCCTGGACAGGTCACCAGTCTATCACAGGGCTACACTTAGAGACAGACAACCAAGCACACTCACATTCACAGCTACGGACAATTTAGAATCACTAATTAACCTCAACATGTTTTTGGACTGTGGGAGGAAGCTGGAGAACCCAGAGAGAACCCACACTGCACGGGGAGAATGTGCAAACTCCACGCAGAAAGATCCTGGGTGTCCTCCCTGGGACACGAACCGGCGACCTTCTAACTGCGAGGCAACGGTGCTAACCATTGTTCCACCTTGCACCTTGTGAATAAAAGATAAAAAATAAACCAAAGTTGCATCCAAGTCTACCTTATAAATACAAGATGAAGATCAAGAGCTCTTATTTGTCACATGCTTATACAGTAAAAGCAGTGAAATGCAAAGTGACACAGGCTGTGGAATAACGAGACATAAAAAAAAATACAAAAAGTCATAAATACCGACGAGGAAAAAGATG
>NW_007578611.1:12841-21895 GCF_000690725.1 Stegastes partitus
TAGAGACAGACAACCAAGCACACTCACATTCACACCTACGGACAATTTAGAATCACCAATTAACCTCAACATGTTTTTGGACTGTGTGGGAGGAAGTTGGAGAACCCGGAGAGAACCCACGGTGCACGGGGAGAACATGCAAACTCCATGCAGAAAGATCCCGGGTGTCCTCCCTGGGATGCGAACCGGCGACCTTCTAGCTGCGAGGCAACAGTGCTAACCACAGAGCCACCTTGTGAATAAAAAATAAAAAATAAACCAAAGTTGTGTCCAAGTCTATCTTATAAGTACAAGATGAAGATCAAGAGCTCTTACTTGTCACATGCTTGTACAGTAAAAGCAGTGAAATGCAAAGTGGCAGCTCCACAGGCTGTGCAATAACAATGAGACATAAAAAAATACAAAAAGTCATAAATACCGACGAGGAAAAAGATGGTGAAGCCAAAGAACAGTGTACATTGTGCAATGCTTCTTCATCGAGTTAAGACAGTGGAACATCCGTCTATGTATTGGCTAGCTGCTCTTCTGTGTTCATAAGCTGCTGTGTAACTTGGTGCTGGCTGTACGGTCTGAAACCAGCTGTGTGGTGCATGTGGAAATAAAGCCTTCTATAACTAACACAGCTACTTGACTGATTGCTAGAGAAAAAATGCAGCTTTAAAACTGATAAGCACAAGTATAAGGATGTAGGAAATTATTTCATTAAGTGACTGTATTTAGGGAATTGAAGCAGCCAAACAGCGGTCAGCTTGTACCGCTTCGGGGAACTCATATCATATCCTCTCATCAATTTCAATCATTGATTTATAGGACAGTCTTTTGTCAGCAGCCATTTCCATGAAAGCCACTCCGTGTCTTTATTGAAGCTGGCAGAGGGACGGTCTGTGCTGCATCAGGTTGTTCATGAAACACGTTCGCGTTGTCACCATGAAAAGCACGAGGGAGCGACTTCAGAATAAGTCCCTGCTAAGCCAATTAGCTCTTGGAGGATGCAGCATGTCAAAGATTAGCCAGCTTACGAACACAGTCGAGCTGTAAGTTCATGAAGCAGCAACAGTTGCCTTCAGTCTGTAGCTACATCTGTACAACATCATCTGTTGCGCTGGGTTTCCTCTCTCACCATTGTTCTACATTACCAGAACCATCCGTAGCCGTCGGCGATGGAAACACACTTTCAAAAATAGTGGCCTTCATGCCTTATTTTTAGCAGTGACACAGTCAGATTTAGAGTCAGTGTATTCATTTCACACATGCTCTAAAGCTGATATTATCTTGCGATCGAGGCAGCAGACAATGACACAGAAGAAAACAACCCATTAGAAATATGAACTTCTGTCTTCAAGCAAATCTGATAAGTCCAACTCAAATCTCTGTTGTACTTCATCCTTTCTCTGTGTCTTTCCACTGGGATAGATTTACCAACATCACAGTAAACATTAGATTTACGCTCAGTCTTGCTCGAAGTAAAATAAAAATGATCCCAGCTAGGACTGCCCATCTGTGTTTTCTCATCTCCCAACCCCGCTGGTTGGCCATGTGTCAAATGGAGAGCTGATCAGTAACTAAACTGTAGAAACTCCTTGAATGGACATCAAGCCCCGAAAAGACGGAAAAAAAAATCTAATAAGCAGGAAAAGCATTGTTGGTGATGAGTCAGTGCGGTGGATGTGAAATCCATCTTTGTGCGTCTGCTGGGACTGTGGGTTATTAGCACAGCGTGAGTGGTTATGTGTGTGCGCGTCCGGAGTATAGGAACACACTGAAGAAGTACTCGCTCATTAAAACCTCCACAGATCAACCCTCTGAGGCCCGAAACCAAAGGTTCCTGGAAGTAGTCCTTTGAGGAACATTAGCAAGCATTTGTCAAAGATAAGAGTCTAAAACTGCACTAAAGAGACATGTCTATGTGCACAGTTCATCAGGAAAACGTATATACTTGTATATAGTTTATGCACGTCATATAATGTTCACACTGTTTTCAGCTAATCAGTTTAAAGGGAATCTGTCACACAGATCCCAAACCTGTTCTTAGAATACAATGTTCATCTTGCTGGCCTATTGCTTTATTAATTTGGCTGCTTGAAGCGACTCTACAACAACCTGATAACAGCAAACACATGAATCAGATGTACGATACTGCTAACATGTAAGCAACAGCATTAACCTCGGCATCCATCTGACAAATGAATGTTGATTTAATCGTTGTTGGTCTCCACCAACTCCTGAGGAATATCTGACCTTTTAGCAGCGACATGCTCGACTTAACCAGCGAGTTTCTAATCTTTGGCCTGACTTTACATCCAGGGGAGTGTTTAGTGAGTCTATCAAGTACAGTTTTATCAATAAAGCCATTTGCCTGATGCAAGTGGGCACAAAAGTAATGGAAGCACTGAAGGAAATTTTAAAAAGTAAAACTAAAATAATTAGCAGAAAGATGTTAAAATGTTTGGAAGAGCTGAGGGGAACATGGTTTAAGTGCTTTATAGACGCTGCATGTACAGTCATCCTTAAATGTATTCACACCCTTCCATTAAAGAAAAGGCAAAATTCATGATAGTCACTAATAAAACAAATAACTAGAAACTGAAAAAAGTAATAATAAATAAAAATTTGCTAAATTACAATTTAGTGAAATAAGACGTTGCTTTAGAATTGTGGTTGAAAAGAAGAATTTAAAAAAATAAAAAATAAAATACTGTCCTGCACAAATTAGAGCACTTTGCTGATGAGCAGTGGACCAAAATCCAAATAGCTGTCAACAGGTGCAGAAGTCTGAGTTACAGAAAACACTTGATTGCAGTGATTGGCTCAAAGGGTTGTTCAACAAAATATTAGTTTACGGGTCCCATCATGCTTGTTTTTTGTTTTTTATGTTGATATATTTCTTTTGAATCTCAATTCAAAATGGGAGGGTATGAATACATTTGAGGACGACTGTATCTATTCATCCATTGTTCATATCAAAACACTGACTATGCAGCTTTAACATCACAAACTATCAACATGGTTCTTATTGTTCCACTTACAGAGAATCCATTTATGTGTCTGTTTATTACATAACTTCACATCATCTGAACATGAACAACAACTGATTCATGACACATCTTCTCATGAGACTGGTGGGACTCAATCACAACAGTAAAGTAGTCGGCATGACAACAAAACCATACAGCTGGGAGGCACCGCAGCGTCAGGTGGTAGAACTTTGTAGGTTGGTCAGCACATGCAACACCTTTCACATTACATGTAGTCATTTCATTCATTATTCATGCAAAAATACTGGATGGAACAGCTTTAATCAGAACGGTCATAAATAATGAAGACCTTCAACGTAAGGAGCGGCAGCTACTCGTCACACTGAAATCTCTGCTTCTGATTTGTAGCGCACAACAGGAAACGGGTCTTCTTCGAAAGTAATGCGTTGCTCCATCCCAGCTTCGATGTCTCATAGCTCACATTAGCTCAAACGGTCCACAGACATATTGGCTATTATCGCCCCATATCCAGTTTCTCGCTCTCCAAAACAAACACAGCCATTCCACTGAAAGGGAGGGAGGTGCAGATGAGAAATCCTCGACAGGAAGCATTCAGACTCTCAGTGTTTCTAGAGAACTATGTACTGCCTTTACTTCCATCAGATCAAACAACATATGTGACGCCTGTGTATTTCTAAATGAGCTTAGCAAAGCTGGAAGAAGAAAGTACCGGCGGCACAATGACCTGGCAGACACGTCGGTAAGATTTTGAAAATACTGTCAAAGTGTCAGCTTCTCTGTGGCTGTAATTTTAACACATAATATTTCCACACCTCAACACATCCTGGCCTGCCTACTCTGCCCTTGGCTCCGGCTCAAGATTCGACAAGGCTTCATACACGGCACACACTGAGAATACCAAGCGCGGGAGCTCGGCTGCTTTCGATCTGCCGGCCAGAAAACCAGGCTTAACCGGGATATGTGAAATCCATTTGGGGCTGCAGTCGATCTGTCTACAGCTTGTCACAAGAGCTGATGCATGGAGCTCGCTCACTGAGCTCAGCAGCCGACATAATATTTGTACAAGAAAACACAGATTTTTGTCAAATCGTCCATCTTTGAAGCAAATCACACCTACTTTTACGGCTTACGCTAAAATAGTGAAGTGCATCCGTTAATGTAGATGAGCATTTCCTCATTTTGATTTCTTTTATTCAAAAAAAGGCTTCACAAGTTCACTTCAGTCACTCACTGATCTTTTCATCAAGGATCTGCTGCGTGCATCCAATTAAGATGCTTTAAGAGTATCTGGTATTTAAAGCAGCGTGCTTTGAGAAAGGTGCTTTAAGATGATGATTCAGGCTTGAATTAGCAAAATAAACACACTTGAATGCCACTTGATGCATTATTAAAGTCTCTAAATACTCTCTAAAGAATGAGCCTTGAGGCATCGGGAAGCCTGAAATTTGTGAGTCACACTTCTCCTGAGGTCGAAAACTAAGAGGAAAATATAGTTTCAAAATAATTTCCTGCTCATGAAATGCTTATAATACTATTTCCACTTTCTTTTTGTATCCTTTAAACTTTCACCTACCAAGCATGAGCACAAAACTGGCTGGTTGCAGCTTCTAAAGTTTCACAATTTGCTGCTTGTCTTCGTTATATTTTATTGTTTCTTTCCTGTTTGAACTTTCAGTCAGACAAAATAATTGAAAGGAGAATGTCATCTTAATCAAACATTAAAATGGCAGATACACGTTGCATTTTTTTTGCTATTTAAAGGAATTTGTTTCATTAAAATCTTGTAAAAGCATCGACACAGATGCAGCTGCACTCACATGCGTGTGACCTTTAAACGAGACGACGAGTCGCGATCTAAATAACGACGCCTCGTAACTGCTAAGTGAATTTTTTTGCTCTGAAATGTCAGACAGAAACAACTTGTCCCCGTGTTTTGTGACACTTTGTGATGTTCATCCAACCCAACATCACAAGTACAGGCAGACACGCAGCCTCCTGCTGCTGCTGACAGGCCAGCCGCTGGATGCTGCAGGTTGTCACTCAGCCCCACAACTGCTGCATAAATCTCAGAGGAGCCAACTAGCTCCGGTGAAATATCGCTGCCAGGAGCCGTTATAATCATGGCCTTTCAGGAAAGTGCACTTTGCTGACTAATGCAGTGAGGAAGCTGAGGTCAGTGGGCGGAGCAGCCTGAGCCTGAGGCGAGGTGTGGCTGTCTGGTGAACTTAGGAGGTACGATGGTGGTGAGAAAGGAGGTGGCACCAGATTGTATCAGGGTAAAAAGGCACCTATTGTAGTGGGTCTTGTGATATTTGTAGTGACCACTGATTGTTTTAGGTGGATTAAGAATGAAATGCCAAACCAGGGTGTCGATATAAAACATGAACTTGTGATATTAAGGTGCTCCTTTTGCCTTTAAAAAAAAAAAACTAATAAAATCATCTCTCATCTGGATTACTGCAATAAAAGTCAAGTCTTGGCTTCCCAGCAGAGCCCTTAAGAGACTCCACAGAACTCAGCTGCCAGGGTCCTCACGGCACCGAGCCCTGGCAGCACATCACTCCCATCCTCTCCACCTTCACCGGCCGCCAGTCAGCTTCTATATATACCTTCATCCCTTCGCCTGTTGGTACCTATCAGACCTCATCCAGCCCACAATCTGCAGTCCTCACACAGGTCTGCTCACAACCTCCATCAAACAAGGATCTACCGTGGTGGACCTTCAGAGGGTTTTAAATCTCTCCAGGCAGAGATCTGTAACACAGCTTCAACTATGACATTAAAAAAAACTGTTGAAGACCAGCCTGTTCATCGAGACCTATGGTCTTTGTCAACGCCGAGCATGACACAATTACTTTTCGTTTTTGTGCTATTTGTTCTGTCTCTTTTCATACATGTCACGCATCCTTAAGTCTCTTGAAAAGTTCTGCATACTGTAAATGAAGCCTTTTATTAAAAATCAAAATATGAACTGTGCATTAAAAAAGTTCCAGTACACTCCCTCTGGCTGTTTCCACCATCTGAACCACTTGTGAATTGATTCCAAAAAAACAAAAAAAGGCATACAATGCAGTAATCTTTCCCCTGGTTCCTCAACAGTCTGACTGTTTTTTAACAGATCCTCCTCCACATGTTGATGCCCAACAATGTGATTCTAACTTTTCACATTAGCAAAGCCCCAACCTGAATGAGTGGATGGTCTATTTGCACACTTAACTGGAGATTTTACACCACTGTGCTGTTTTCTAGAGGTGATCTCTGCTGCCCTGTATTCCTCACTATGGTTCTTTCCCCTTAAACTTCAACATGATCAGTGGTTAAGACTGTCTGCTGTCCTACTAATAAATAAAGTCGAGAGAAGGATTTGACCGCCGTGGATAATTAGGAAACATTTCAGAATATAGTTCAAAAGTAAAAAACTTCTAAAACGTGTGATCATGCAGAACAAACCCCCTCTGACACTGATTTATTTTTGGGGAAATAAGTAAAGAAATTAAAGTGATGTCATGTCTCAGCTACAATTAGTCTGGATTCAAGCTTTTCACTCGTCACATTTAATTCAGATTACCTGTATAACATCCCCCACAAATAGATGATGTTTTCTAGAACACAGCTTTTTACTGTGATTGAAAAAAGCCACCACTCTCTGTTATTACAGAACAGCTATCATTAAGCCTCCACTGACATGTCATGTATTCAAGCTTCCGAGCCTGATATTCAAACTGATCAAACAAACCAAAGCTGCTTAAAACCTGCAAAGTTGCATAACAAGGTAAAGGTGAGGAGTAAAAGAAAAAAATATATGTGGACACAGAGCAGCTCTCATGGCAGCACAGACAGTCACATCCTACATGGACTCTGGATGTTTGAATGAAGCCAGACATGTGTGAGGAGCTCGAATCTAACTTGTAAAGTACCCAACGTGCTGCGAGGCTACGTGACAGCGAACCGACTTTACAGAAGACAGCCGGAGTTGTGTTGACCGAGCAGCAGACACACACACACGGAGCTCCAGCCTCAGTCCGACCGCCGTCCTGCAGCTCGCCCGGCGGAGCTCTCCCTTCAGCACCGCTACACAAACATTCCTCCTCTCTCCTCCACTCACTCACAGCAAAGCATTAAAAACCTCAGCGCTTCTTTAAAGAAATAAAAAAAAAAAACTTTCACTGCTTCTAGTCGAACCGAGCCCCACAGTCTTTACGGTGTACTTTACGGCTCGGACAGTGGACTATTTTTTTTCCAGTTGAAGTTAATTAGAAGCAAAGCAGAGCCGTTATTGGCCTACTTACCATCAATCGCCATGATGTTCTGTTTTGGCTTCAACCAAAGTGGGCGGTAAAGAAGGGGGAGCGGCCCACTGCAGGGTGAGGGAAGGGGGGGGATCCGCGGTTTGGTACAGTCCACGACTCACCGGGGAGGAGGCTGAAGTCTGAAGCAGAGCTGCTGCACAAGTAAATAGCAGCGTTCACAGCTCAAACAAGCTGCAGGCACTAAATCTGTGATCAGATGGATCATATCATGTCTGGTTAACTTAATAATAAAGCTGAACTTACTCTAAAAGTTAGTTTAGTTAAGTGAAGACACATTGTTAAACTGTGGGCTAACTTGATAACACTATTGAGCCTAATATTGTAGTTTAGCTGAAGTAATTCAGTTTATTTCAATCATTTATTTAATTCATGTATTTAGCTCATTTATTTAGATAAAATTCTTTAGCTTAATATTGAAGTTTAGCTAAACTAATAGAGTTTATTTTTTCTAATTTATTTAGTTTATTGTTAACTGCATGCAAACTAGATAAAATAATAGTCCTCTGTTTAAAAATGCAGCTAAGCTAATTTCCAGAAATTCCATGTACATGAACTAGGACGAGTTGCTAAACTGTATGCTAACTAGATAAAATTATTTAGCTTAATATTGTAGTAGGACGAGTTGCTAAACTGTATGCTAACTAGATAAAATTATTTAGCTTAATATTGTAGTTTAGCTAAAGTCCTTTATTTTGCTTATTTATTTACTTCATGTAAGACACATCATTAACTGCATGCTAACTAGATAAAATTCTTTAGCTTAATATTGTAGTTAGGTAAAGTCCTTTAGTTTATTTTGCTAATATATTTAGTTCATTTTTAACTAAATGCTAACTAGATAAAGTAATAGCATAGTGTAAAAATGCAGCTTAGCTAACTCAAAATATAATGTACATGAGCTATGACACATTGCTAAACTGTATGCTAACTTGATAAAATGATTAACTTAATATTGTCGTTTAGCTGAAGTAATTTAGTTTTTTTTTTTTGCCAATTTATTTAGTTCATGTAAGACACGTTGTTGCCTGAATGCTAACTTGATAAAATAGCATACTACTCGAAAATGCTGCTTAGCTAACTCAAAATTTCATGTTTATGAGCTAAGACACATTACTAAACTGTATGCTAACTAGATAGAAATTATTTATCTTAATAATGTAATGTAGCAAAGGTAATACAGCTTATTTTGTTAATTTAATTACTTAGCTAAGGTACTATTAAATTGTATGCTATCTAGATAGCACAATACAGCTCAATAGTTTAGTTTGGGCAAAAGTTTAGTTCTTCTAAGATACATTATTAAACGTTATGCTAACTACGTAACAACTACAACAACAAAACATAATGCAGCTTACATAATACACCAGGGATAGACAACCCACTGAAAAATATATATACATATACATATACATACACACACGTATATGAGAACAAGAAGCATGCTTTACTAAACACATACACATTTCGTGGGTAATAAAATCACAATTGACAATAACTAAATGTGAAATTTCAGAATCAGAAATCATAAAACTGTGATTTAAAATATCTTTAGTCTTTCTGGTGGATAGTAGTTCTTGATCTGCACCTGCTCTAAGGTGATTTAAACGCAATAAAATCATTGAAATGTTGCTGTTTTGCATTTGTTTTGAAAATCAGTGACTGTGTTTCAAAAGATCTTTAAGCTACTGTGCCTATAAAGAGCATTCATCATCTGAGTGCAGTAAAAGTGTCTCAAGTGAATCAGTACT
>NW_007578611.1:25882-30137 GCF_000690725.1 Stegastes partitus
TTTACTTGGAAAAATAATAAATGATTAAAATTGTAAATTGTACATATGAAATCTTTGTATTGGATTCTTTTTTTTCCCTGTTTGCTTTTTTAATTTTTTATTTTTTTTTTTAACTTTTTTGTATATTGGTATACAATTATTTTATTTTATTCTATTTTATTTTATTGTATTTCTTTACTTGGCAAAATAATAAATAAATAAAATTGTAAATTGTGCATATGAAATCTTTGTATTGCATTCTTATTTTTCCCTATTTGCTTTTTTAAAACTTTTTTATTTTTCTATATTGTTATATAATTATTTTCATTTATTTTCATTTATTTATTTTATTTTATTTTGTGTTACTGTAATAAAACAATTTCCCTTGTGGATCAATAAAGTTTATCTAAGTGGTACTTAGGTAGGACGGAGAAAGTCTTTATGCTTTGGCCACCTCCTCCCTTCAGCTCACTGACGTCTGATATTCATGCTCTTTCTAACATGCTCTGGACTGAGACTAATCAGCTGGATGTAGTGAAGATGTCCAAACTGTAAACGCGTCTCTGCTGATGATCCGTGACGGCCGTCTCAGCTTTCACGTTCCGACGTGTCTTTCCCGCTTCTCCTTTGCTCGGCTAAAGACGATACGTTCAACACCGACAATTTACTGAAAACAGATACACACCAATTACTGGATGAATATAAACCGTCTGCTTTATATCGCTTTGTCTTATTATTTTCAGTGGGCTCGTAAAACTCCTTGAACTTGTTAAAGAGAGATTACAGCTCTCAGATCGCTCATTATGGGGTCCTCAAGGGTGAAAACTGTATTTAAAGAACAAGGGGGAGATTACAGAAAAATAGAAGAATAATTTTTTAAGTTTGTCTGCATTTCTTTTCCAGTTTTACCTGGGTAATCATCTCAGCACTTACTTTCATCTTCAGGTTTGGCTGTTTCTTTTACATACATACATGCACATTATGTAAATGACAAAGTAGAGTTACTACCTTGTTTGTCTCCATCAACCAGTCAAGTAGCAGCTTGCATCCATCTCTGATCTTCAGTTATGGTGGTGAATAACAGCCAGAGAAGTGTTTGTGAAGCTGACCTTTGACCTCTTGGATGGAAAATGTCATCACTTCATCATTTTACATTTGTGTGAAAGTTTCTCATAAATANTCATAATTAAGAAGCTGAAGAAATATGGTATATGCATAAATCAGCCTAGAGCAGGTTGTCTTTAAAAATTGAGTGACTGTGCAAGAAAGAGACGAATGATAGAGGCCACCAAGACACGAATGAGGGAGCTTCAGTGGCTGAGACTGAAGAGACAGCAGGTGTTGCCTGTTATTCACAACTGACAAAGCCTTTGTTGGAAAACACTCATACTGTGTACCAGCTAGAGTTTATCACAAGGCATGTGGGAAAATCTGAAGTTAAGTGGAAGAAGATTCTTTGATCTGATGAGACCAAAATTAACCCGTTTAGTCATCAGATGCTACGTCTGACAGACAACAAACACTGCATATCATAACAAACACATCATCTCCACTGTGAAGCATGGCGGTGGCACTATCATGATGTGGGGGTGCTTCTCAGCAGAAGGTGTTGGAAGGCTTGTAAAGGTAGATGGTAAACTAAATGCAGCAAAGTATAAGGAAATCTTGGAGGACCACCTGATGGAGTCTGCAAGAACACTGCTACTTGGGAGAAGATTTGTTTTTTCAGCAAGACAGCGAACCAAAGCATGCAGACACATCTACACAGAAGTGGTTTAAAACAACATGGTTAATGTTCCGGAGTGGCCAATCAGAGCCATTTGTAGGTGGAATTGAAAATGGCTGTTCACTCACAATCTCCATGTAACTTGACAGAACTTGAGCAGTTTTGTAAAGTAGAATGAGGTGAAACTGTCGTGTCAAGATGTGTAAGGCTGATTGAGATCTATCCACACAGGGTCAGTGGTGTGACTGTAGCCTAAATACTGACTTAAAGGAGCTGAACACTGATGTAATCACTTATTTTACATTTTATACTGTCGTTTATTTTCACATTACTTTGTAGAAATCAGTTTTCACTTTAATTAAAATAAATTGACCATGAGTCCGTGTTGAAAGGCAATAAATGGATAAAACTTCTAAGGGGGAAGAACACTTTTATAGGCGCTGGATCTGAAGTCACAAAAGTAAAATTATCTTTAAATATCCTTCAGTAACACAGGGTTGAAGTATTTCAAGGGTTCCCTATAAAGGGTTAATAACCTAAGTTATGCTTTTGGAACTGACCCAGAAGTTAATTTACAAAGTTTAGTACAACTAAAGCTGTTCTAGATAATAATGCAGCTATCATCTGTCTGCTAGAGCACATAAAAATGTCACTATGTCTGAAAGTTGTTCGGCTGAATCACACATTGATATACTTCTTATAAGCTAATACAGTACATTATGTTAACCTAAATAGTATCTAATAAGTACAAAGTATCTTTGTTTAATGAACTTAAGTATAATTGAAGAGTTCATTTGCAACAACAGAGAACTCCATCTTCACAAACCTTCAGAAAACCCACTTTTCCATCGTCTACCTGAGACAATATCAATCAAACTTAAGTTATCTCTATTGTTGTCATTTCTACTGAGTCACATCCACTCAACTTCAGTTTGATTGATCTTATCTCAAGCAAACAACAACAACAAAAAGTTTTCTGAAAGTCTACAACAATGGAGTTATCTGTTTCTGCAAATCAGCTCTTCAGTTCTTCCAATCTGAGCTTAACATGAGTTCATTTAACTAAATCAAAACTGTATTGTTGAACTGTGTGTAATGTGAACGCAGCACGATCTCTCAGCCAGACACCGATAATCAGGATATGGATTTTATGGATAATAAGGATTTTCAGTGTTTTATCTAACAGAATATTTTTCTACTTTCCCTTTAGGTGCCTTAAGAAAACGTTCATCTTTCCTCCGTGGCGGTTGTTAGTCTTCCTTCCCATGACTCAGAGCTGCCGGTTCACCCACTACTTTACTTGTTAATTATCTGATTCCGGAGAACAGACCACCTCTCAAAAAATCAACAGCGAAGTGTTCGTGTCAGCTCTTGAGAAACAAAGAACAACAGTCTCTTCCTACACACTGACATCTGTCAAGGAACGGGCAGATATTAGTTTTATAACTGATGAGCGCCTAAATGCAGCAGAAAGCAAAGCAGCCACAGTGTTAGAAATGATCCAAACAAGAAGTTTACAGGACTTTTCTGGAACTTGTTAGAAAGCTTTCTGGGAGTCCATCACTATAAGAGAGTCCCAACAGTGTATACATATATATTCAAACACTTGTGAATGTACAGCCATTGCCTCCCTGCAACGTGAATCTTAAAGGTCACACATTAAACACAGCTCTGATATTAAATATTCATTCAGCGTGCAGCAGGCACCATTGATAACTCCATCATTTCTGCTGCCTGTGGTGTTTTTCCACAGCTGCTGTGTAGATAAACGTACTTAAGCTTCACATTATACATCCAGCCCCACAAACTCTCAAACATCTGGGTGGCCTTTGGTTGTGTTTTTCACCTTTGCCCTGCTTCCACTTGCCTTCTGCACGAACTAATAATAATTACTAATGATCCCCATTGCTCATTCCAGTCTCGTCTAAATCGCTCTCTGCTCTCGACCCATTTCCTGACGAGCTTCATTAAACCTTCATTCATTTTTATCAAATCAAACCGTGATTAAGCTCATCCTGCTATTGTTGATTCGCTGCCTGCGACTGTTCTGCCTAAAAAAATGTAAATATATGTTGCGTAATGTCTTCCAGCCTCTGAAAACATACAGCTGTTGTATTATATGTATGTTAATAAGATCCCATTGTCCCGAAGGAATTACAAAAAAAAAAAAGAAAACCCATTAAGTTTCATTTCGAGATTCAATTTACACTCTTGTGCCATCATCAGGTTGCCATGGATACGCCGAGCAGCTGCTGAGCTCTACCTTGTGATTCCCCGTCAAAAACATGAGCCGATGTTAACCAATTGAATCATTAGCGACACACAATCTTTGTACCCTCTCCCTCTAATTTTAGAAACACAATATTTCAGTCGGAAAGAGCCGTCAGTTACACCGTGTGACATGCATTTAAAGCAGCATGTGCACAGGAGATTGTGTGGCTTGTGATACCCCGAAACACATCATTTACACATCTGGTGTGTAATATAACCTGGCATGCAATTTAAATGGCTTTACCCAAGACCTCAGAGTTTCCATAGAAGGATGTGATG
>NW_007578611.1:31627-57045 GCF_000690725.1 Stegastes partitus
AAAAAGGAAGCAACCATGTTAGATAAAAATTACTGACTTCAAACACCAGCTTGGCCCAGCAGGCCCGACCACCCACCACGACCTCTGCTACTATTTTCACACGCAGCACTGTACGAAAAAAGAGTAAAAGACCTTTAAGAAGCGAGAGTATTCTTACATGAATTAATAAACAAGTAAAATGTCAGCGTTTTCCTCCATCTGCATAATTAAACCTGATTCCCTTCTTTGTGTGGGGTTTCATATACGAGGCTTTTGCAGCAGCATTGACTAAAAAAAGAGAAACATCCTTTCCAAATGCAGAGAGCTGTGTTTAGAGCGTTATATAAAACCTCACTGGACAGAAGCGTTCTCCAAGAATTCACTGGCACCAAGAAGGAGTGGAGCTGCAACAATTAATCAAGTAGATTATTAAATGAATCAGAATTGTTAATTGGTTTGAGTCATTTTTTTAATGGAAGAAAAGTCAAAATTCTCTCATTACAGCTTCTGAAGTGGTGTAGTTTCTGGTTTCTTTAGCCCTCTATGGCTGAATATCTTTGGACAAAACACAACATTTAAGGATGAAATAATCCTCACTCTTTTCTAAAATCTGATCCTTATTGGTTAATCAAGAAAACAAACTACACCAATAATAAAAGTACTCAATACATGCAGCTCTAATTTTACAGAGCCGACAACAGACTGTAAAACATGCGCATAATAAACAAATGCACACACACACGTTTCCCTCTCCGTCTCCTCCATTCATTCCTGTTTACTTTGTCCTATTTATAGCTGCTCAAATGCCCTCTGCTGGGCTCATCAAAGCAGCTCCTTCCCGTTGTCATAGAAATGGGCCGGCGCGTCCGCTAGCTCCTCCGTCTGCCAGCTGCCCTGATCGCATCCACCAGAGGAGGGAGCACAGCTGCAGGTCAGCTACACGGATTATTTACACCAGTCATCTCACAATTATTCAATCACGTATGAACGGTAATTGCTCACGGTGTAAACAACCCGTAATACAGGCGAGCAGGTGAGAGGGACACCTGGTTAGTTCCCCCTTGGTGCCAGAATTTTGGACCGTGTTGCGTCACGCCGAGCAGCATTTACAACACCATCATGTCCACGGCATGTATGACCTTGCAGACAAAGACTCCTGGGAGCTGCTCGGTTCAACCTGCCCGCCTGCCTGCCATGCCGCTGGGAAGATCTGGTTATTTAGAGGAGCTTCTACATGTGTTTTTCCAGCAGCTGAATGGGAGACGTTTCATAACTGCAATCCTTATATCACTTAATTTATTCACATCAGAGAGAGGAAGGACGCTAAGCAACAAGCATCTCAAAATACACCGAATAGCAAACGAAGGCCGGGACACACGCTGAGCCGTTTTACTCGTTTGTGGAACATCTAATCACGACGTTCATTTGCACAATCCATTCCACAAATCCTCAACTTATCTGGTTTATAATCTCTGCGTCGGTGTTGGAATAGATTTAATAAATGCAGCCAGCGAGTTTTAATCTCTTTAATATTTCTGACCTCGGATACCAACACGTGACTGAACAAACACGCTGCCTTTGATTTTCACTCTAACGTATTATTTCAAATAATACATCAAATGAAAATGGCAGTGGACGAAATGATTGGAACTCTTAACCTAATATTTCGGAGCGCAGCGCTTTTGAGGCGGCCGCTGCAATCAAGCGCTTTTTGTGGCTCATAATGAGACATCAGCACTTCTCTGCTGCTGGTTTGGCTCATTTTTTTAACAGCTGCCAGTTTCAGCTCAGCTTCAGTGGAGATGTTCAGATTGGACTCAGCGCTGCACTACAGGTCAAAGTTTTCTTCTCATCCATTCCAGCTGCTTTTAGATGTATGGTTTTTTTGGTCATCATCTAGAAACATGAGCTGTGACCGATACAGAGCTCTCTGACATGGAGCAGAAGGTATTCCTCTAAAATGCTTCGACAAATTTCAGATTTTGACGCCACAGTACTTAGGAGCCTCCTCTGTGTTTCACAGCGGAGCTTTTCCTTTAAACTTTTTTTTTTATTCTGAGAGCATACACTCTAAAAAATAGCATTTAGTCTCAACAAACAGTTTGCAGCAATCTTACAGAGTTATGACAACCTCCAATGGAGTTATGTTCAACCAATAAACTGAGTCAGTAGAAGTAGATTTAGATTTAGATTAATCAGCAGCATCAACTGTTTGAAATTGTCCAGACTTGTTCAGGTAGAACTTGAAATCCTGAGCTCAAGGAGAAGAAAAGTGAAGTTATCAATCCAATGTCATGAAGTTACCGCAACTGGAATATAAATATATATATATAAATAAATATATAATTATATAAATATAACAAGAGCAGGACACTGAACATTGCAGGGACTCCTCACACCTTCTCCATAAACTGTTTGAACTGCTGCCATCAGGCAAATGTTTCCAGAGCATTAAAGGAAGAACCTCCAGACTGATCAACAGCTTCATCCCAAAGCCTCTTTTGGGTATCTGATATACCACAAACAAAATAAGTAGTCACCACCGTGGCCGATCATTCAAAGCTGCAGTGTTCTGATAACGGTCTCAAAAACATACATTCAGACTTACAGGGTTTATATGGAACAACATAAGGAACCAACCCTGTCAACTTGCAGGGTCGGGCTTTCTTCTTTAGAATTGGTTTCTGACTTGGTTTCTACTACTCGCACCATTGCGTAGCCTAGAGTAGTTGTACAGTATTTGAGCAGCATCACAGGTGAGCTGGTGTGCTCAAGATGCAGAAAGTAGTGCAGAGGTGGGTTGAGAACTGCACATAGATCTGTACTTTCTGAAGGCAGCAGAGTAACATCTAAGCCACTTTCCGGCAAAAAGGGGTCATTTTGATGGGAAAAAAGCCAATAAATAAGTAGCACTTTAACACAGAAATGAGTTTTATGTTTGTTTTTTTTAAAGACTGGAGACGGGCTTGAACAGATGTGGTCACAGGAACATGAGGCTGCACACAGATGGTCTGGAATTATAAGTTGACTGGACACTATTTTCTTCCTTTGCTCCTTGTCTATAGAGGACACCTGCTTTACTGATTGAGGACAACAGACTCCTTAAAGTATCACTGCAATCCACTTTTAGCGGGTATCAATAATTTCCTACCAATTTTAGAAGATCAAAACCCAAAGCATACATATACACATGGCAAAAGAGTTTTTTAAGAAGAATGGAGCTGTGTTTCAGTGAGGTGGACGGGCACCAACAGCTAAAGACACATCTACATATAATCCATCATAAATCATGCATGCAGCTACTGTCATTGCATAACTTTTCCCGAACAATACACCTGGTTATTGTGCAAAAGAAAAGCGTATAATGTATCCATTACAAAGCCAATACTTTGAGGCTGAATCCATTTGTGATGTGCAGAGCGACGGCTGATAACAGGATAAATTACTACCTGAGAATGAACAAAACATCTATTGTAAAGATACCGCGGCCTGCAGCAGCCTTTATTATCAGCATCACAAAGCTCTCCCATTCCCACCTCAGCACGCCGACACACGGAGCCGCCGTCACTCCAGCTTCCTTATTTTGTATTCTTTTTTTGCTCTGATCGATAAACGGCTCGAGGTGCTTTTGAACAGGCGACGCCGCGTTGCACAGCTGATTATGCAAGCGTTAGCATGAAGTCCATTATCTGCTTGTGCTCTTTGCGAACAACCCTAATGTCTTATGCAACCGTCTGAGAGCCGGGAAGGCGAACATTATCTACAAGTTGTTAAAGTGAACTCTGACGCACACCGAGCAGCGAGGAGCTGTTTCCATAGTAATGGCTTCCTACACACAACACAAACCGACTGGACTTCTAAAATTAATGTGGAGAGGAAAGTGACAGTCCAGCTGTGAGGGTCTGGTGTTTTGTTTTTAAACTATATTTCTTAGGAAAAAATAAATCTACAAAAAGACTAGGAGAAGGTTTTATTGAACAAATACTTGGCTGTAGTAGTCACACAACAGAAAAGCTTTCTTCCCATGAACGTTCCTCTGCGATGGACTCTGTGGATGATTTTCTTCTGAACAGTGAACTGTGACACCACCATGTGGGGAAACCTGGTAACTGAACAGTGAGCATCTGCACATGAGAAGAAGCAATAATTGATTCTTGCAGAGATTTATTTGACTTTTCTAAAACATTTCATTTGATTTCTGTACTTTACACAACTTTACTAATTCATTTATATTAAAACTAACTCTCTGAAATGTCTCAAAATAGGATTTTTGCTTTCAAGGCAATAAATTTGTGCATTTCTTTAAATTCATCCAGTCATCTTTCTACTCACAAAACACACACACCTGCACACACACAGTAGTTCAGGTCTGTAGTTTTTCTTTGAGGCTGCTCAGCTGCTCCAAGTTGATGCTGCTGCCGCCGCACACGATCACCAGCAGGGGGCCCAAGGGAGTTGGCAGGCGACCTAAAAAGAAAAGTTGTCGTAGATATTAGCATCGACCGCCTGTCTTTTTCATGTTTGTTTAAAAAAAAAAGGACAAAATTAGAAAACATTTTTTGGACACATCATAAGGAAAGAGACCCTTGAGGATATTGTCACAACTGGGAAAAGTGAACGGGAAGAGAGGACGAGGCAGACAGAGAATGAAAATGATGGACGGGCTGACATCATGGCTACGCATGGAACAGTCACTATTCAGAAAGCAAACATCGGATTAGATGGAGAGAAACGATCGCCTGCGCTGAATTGCATGACACTTGATTGATTGATTGTTTGTCTTTTTATCTCTGAGGAGGATCATTATTATTATTATTGCTCAGAAACATCTACCTAAATGTCACACTAACATGCAGGGACAGAAATTTAGTTTAAACTCTGGGGTTTGGCACATTAAGCAGAGCCTGTCCAGGAAATTCTGACTCTCAAACACTACATTTCCCAGCATTCTAGTGAATGTGCTTTTCTAAATATCGAGGGAACATATGTCCTGTGTCTATCCAAAAGTCTACACCGATGTTTATATAATGTCTTTTCCTAAACACTGCTAAAGACAAACAGAAGAGCTGTAAAGTCAGTAAAACTCATAAGAAAGTAGTCTGACTTTCCTCCACTGGTTCAGGACAGAAACAACAAGTGACGATGACTCCACAATAGTTACCTTCGTCCTGCAGTCTGCCTATAAGTCCGCTGTAGACGGCTGCCAGCACTGCTCCACACGCCATCTCCACCAGCACACGCTCCTCATCTACAAGACCACCAGCGTTCAGACCTGCACTATGTAAACTGCAGCAGTAAACTTTTCTACATCATGAGGACTTTTGATACTTTTACATTTTGCTGATAATAATTTTCTACTTTTGCTCAGACAAGGTTTTGAATTCAGGACTTTCGCTGTGTGTTTTTGGACGCAGCTTTTAATCACAACATGCTGGAAACATCAAACGCTGTTACTTCAAAGATGCTGTCAGTTAGAGGTGAGCTCTGGTGTCGAGGAGGAACACGCAGTCATCAGCTCCATCAAAAATAACAAGTCTTGACCTGGTTTAAAGGCAGGTTGGAGCACTTATGTGGTCAGTAGTGGAGAAAGTACTCAGATTATTCACTTAAGAAGAAGTCCCAGGACAACATTAGGAACACACTTTATTCTGGTGGATTAATCGTAGCAGCTGGACTTGCTTGAGTTCCTTGAGGACGTTTCACCATCACCCAAAAGGCTTCATCAGTTCTGACTGAGTAGTTGGGAGTTCTAGTTACTTAAATCCTCAAGGATCCATTAATATCTGAGTTTCAGTTTCAAATGGGGGTCTATTGCTCCTCCCCCTCGTTTTGTGAGTCGTTAACATAGTTTACTACATGTGACAGTCCTGGATTCAAACGGCTGCTTAAGTAAAAGTACAAAAGTATCATCAGCAAATTTTACATAAAGTAAAGGAACTCATTCTACAGTAAAACATGTGACTGATACATGAAGTAAAATGTATGAAACAGTAGTTGATGGTGAAGACAGCTGCAGGGTTGGGTCGCTCCAAAGGGTTGTGAGGTGTTTAATGTAGGAGGAAGAAGAAAAAAATAAACTTCCACTGCACTAATCTGTGTTTGATTTCTTTATAGAGAAATACTGAGATATCAAAGTTAACCCTGTTGAGGACTTTTGGGGTCTTTTGGACCCCCAGGCCATTTGGTTTAGGTGACTGGTATTGGTTTTCTAATTCTGAATATGTTTTTTTAAAATATAAAAAGAGACATTTGTCACAGATTTGGAACCATGAATACGTCAATTTATCAGAAAATTTATTTACCATAGTATAAAATTCTCTAATGAATACCAACAAATATTCTTTCTTGGGGTCCAATGAACCCTGAAACACCTTCTACGTACGGCAACATGAAAGTCCTGATCAGGGTTAAAGAGGAAACACGTTCCTGCTTTAATCTCTAACTACGTCATTATTTGTTTAGTTTATACAAAATCTGATTCTGATGTGTCACTAATGTACTCAACTAGAAGTATAAAGTAGAAAAGCTAAAATAAAGAACAAGTTCCTCAAATGTTCAGTGTTACTTGGACAGAAGTTCTTAACTACTTTCCACCACTGACTGTGGTTCTGTCATGAAACTCCAGAGTTGTGTCGCCCACGTCGGCAAACTGAAAGGCAGAGCTGCAGATTCTAAGGTGAGGGTTGAAAATGTCTTATAGCAGCCTGGTGGTTTGGAGTTAACTCCATGTATTCTGGAGGATGAAGAAACAGTACGCCTGCCCTGTACACACGTTCAATTAAAAGAAACTGTAGCAAAAATGATCAGACAACAACCTAAAAGCATGATTTTAGTAAAGTCTTTGGTCATTTTTCTGCTTATACGTCAATTATTTCATATCCCTCATCATCATTACAGCTGAATAAACTGGAAGAACACAGTCTGGGCTTTAAAGGCAGATTCAAGGCGACAACCACACTAACCGAGGAATGTCTGGATGGCCTGCAGCGCCTGTTGGTCGGTCACCACCTCGGAGATGATGGTCAGCTCGCTGCTCTGGCTGTATTCGAAGGCCTGCTTGCAAACCGTCTTTGCTCCGAGACATTTCGCCTCGCTGTGGAGAGGCGGACGGTGGGGAGAGATGAGGGCGCGTTCAAAAAACTTAAAAAAAAAACACTCCAGCTCTAACATCTAACCTGGTGATGTCATCCAAAGTGACCAGCCTCCCCGCCTTAACCGCAGCGTTGAAACTGTCTGCCCCCACCGTCTCCATGGCAACGATGGGTACGTCCGTCCAGCCTACGTCCTTCAGGCCCTGGACGAGCCCACACAGGAGGCCTCCTCCGCCCACGGACACCAGCACAGCTCCGGGCTTCACACTGGGACCCAGAGAGGCCGCGACCTCTGCGATCAGACTGGCGTGGCCCTGCCTGTATGGACACAAACACAGGAGCAGCGAGAAAGTCAGTAATTCTATCAGACATCCACCACAGACTGGCCATTTTAACTGAGAGGGTTTCTACCATAGCAGGGGGTGATCGAACGGAGGAACGTAGGTGAGGCCTTCGGCTTCTGCCACTCTGAGAGCCTCTGCATTGGCTTCATCCCAAACCTGAGAGGAAAAAAGTTTGTCTAGTGCTCAGGTGTTCATTTAAAAGAATCAAATTTAAACAAACCTAATCAGATCTGAACTGGTATCTGTGCCCGATAGAGACCTCCTACATATACAGTCATGGAAAACATATGAGACCACCCTTGTTTTCTTCAGTTTCTTGTTCATTTTAATGCCTTGTACCACTAAAGGTATATTACCTGAAGAATACAATGAACACGACAAAAAAAGAACATGGAAGAAGGCCTTCATCCACGAAAGGCAGAGGAAATTTTCAATTAATGCCCATCCATCCATCCATCCATCCATCCATCCATCCATCCATCCATCTATCCATCTATCTATCCATCCATCCATCCATCCATCCATCCATCCATCCATCTATCCATTATCTTCCGCTTATCCGGGGTCGGGTCGCGGGGGCAGTAGGTGGACCAGGTCATTCCAGACTTCCCTCCCCCCGGCGACGCTTTTCAGCTCTGCCTGGGGGATCCCGAGGCGTTCCCAGGCAAGCCGAGAGATATATAATCCCTCCAGCAGGTTCTGGGTCTGCCCGGGGCCTCCCCACATGTGGACGTGTTCGGAAGACAGTTGATGCCCACTCCAGCCAGTTTACTGGTTAGGAGGAAGCCTGGAGAAGCCTACAAACCAGTCTGTCTTGCCCCTACAGTAAAACATGGGGGTACATCAGTGATGATCTGGGATTGTTTCAGTGTGGGTAGAACAGGGCAAATGCAATTGTATAAAGGGCGAATGAACCAGGTCATGTACAGGGCTACTCTTGAAAACAGTCTTCCCCCATCAGCTGAAAAACTCTTTCCTGCCTCCAATGACTGGATTTTCCAACAAGACCTAGAACACTTACCTAAAAGCATTGTATTTGGCAGTACGATGCCACAGCTACTGATGTAAGAACTGAAGTGATTTTGTTATATTATCAAGAAAACCATGGAAAATGTCAGCTCTTAAATTAAACTCTAATGAGCTGTTTTTGTTGTTATCATTACATTTGTCCAAACAAATGTACCTTTAGTGGTACCAGGCATTAAAATGAACAAGAAATTGAAGAAAACAAGGACGGTCTAATAATTTTTCCCATGACTGCCTACATAACGCCATCCTTCACCTTGCCTACAATCTTGACAGTAGCTCCCTCATCCTGCAGTCTCTGGACCACCAGCTGGGGAGAAGAGGACGGAATAATGATAGTGGCTGGGACTCCCATCTTTCTGGCTACGTAGGCTGTAGCGATGCCTGCATTACCACCTGGAGAAAGAAGACCACACCATCTGTTAAAACAACAGATATTGTTGCTGTACTGTAATGAGAAGATGCTGTGTCATAGTAGAAATGTCACCTGAAGAGCAGACAACTCCTTTGGACTGTCTGGCGAGCTGCAAAGACACATCAAACAGTCATCGTCTGATGTTTTCTTCATCTTATGCTGGCAGGTGAAAGGGTTTACAAGCACCACTAGAGGAGCTCCCACCTGCTGGCAGAGGTGTCCGATGCCACGGATCTTGAAGGAAGCTGCGGGCTGCGAGTTCTCCATCTTCATATAGACGGTAGTTCCCACTCGCTTGGACATCCCCATAGACTCCAGCAGTGGTGTGTTCACGTGGAAATGCTTCGCCATGGTGCAGCTGGTTTCTTTGGATGCCAAAGAAGTGGGCGGAAAAGAAGAGAGTTGAGAGTGATGACAAACTACTGAAAAGCTCTAGAAAACGTTGGTGAGTGAGTCTGGAGTTAGGGGGTCAACAGGTGGTGCAGAAGAGGAGGTCATTTGTGCCACATGTGTTTAATGGTAATTGTGCTCATTGTTGGCATGTTTCCAGTCAGACTGAGAGCCAAGGCTGCTTCTGAGAACAGCTGAGGCAAGAAGCAAGAAGCTAGAGCACAGGAAAGTGAAAATCTTACAGCAAACCTGAGCTGAGGAAAATAGGATAAAACAAAAATATGTACATCCCTATGCAATATCATTTAAATGTGAAATGATTCAAAAAATTCCATCACCTTTCAACTATTGCATTATTTCTAAGTTGACAGGGTGAGCATTTCCTCTTATGAACACTCCAAAACATTTTTTTAAAATTTTTAGGATTCCATTGACAAGACAAGCCCAAAAGTAAAAACTTAATGCAACAAAAGTGAATAGATATGTGATCACTGACACACAAGCTAGAAAACCTGTGATTTCCAATCAGCCTAATTGCATTAACTAGACTACTAAATGACCCGTGAACAGCAGGATCTTTCTCAGTTGTGGACCTATGAGCTGTATCTATCTGTATGTCTACATCATGGCTCCATGAACTGCCAGAAGAGCTGAAAAATCAGACAGTGCTTTGCTTCAGACCTGGCAAAGGGGTCAGGGCAGCGCATAACATCAACTTCTATGGGTGGCATTCAAGGAAAAAAAAAAGCTGACTCTTAGACACTAAAATGCAGGAAAGACTACCATCATAGTGAATGCATGGTCCTGACAGTGAAGTGTGAGTTCAGTGAATGCAAAAGTTGAAGAGGTGACATTATATGACAAGTCTGCAGAAGATTGGCTGATGATGAACATTCCAGATTGAGAAGTTTCTAAATCAAAAGAAAAGTACAAATTATGATCTAACCAACACTGTTGCCTCACTTGAATCCAATAGGAAACCTTTGGGAAAAATGCAATTGCTCAGTTTTTAGGAAGAAAATAAATAAACTGTCTTCACACACATTCTCTGAGCTTTCACATTAAAGATCTTGGACTCTTTCTGGGTAGGAGCTCAAGGTGAGTGTTGGTGTGAATGTCACATTGATAATGAACAAACAACCTTCATGTTTCTGGTGTGAGGTGGCCCTGAACGCCTCAGACTCTAACTCCCAGCAGAAAAGCTGTTGTCATGTATCGCTCTTTTCTGTGAAGATCTGTTCACGAGTCTATTTGCAAAATACCAGAAAGACATTGGACAGATTTCAACCACAGGGGCCTGTTTTTACAAATTCAAATGTGTTAAAGTCTTAATCTTTAAAATTGTATAAGAGCAAATACTCTACTGTTCTACGTCAACGTTATGTCATTACTGTGAAGTGATGACATTTAGAATCATTGTGTTTAATTCATTAACAGTAACTCAGACAGACACACAGACCTCAAAACGTTAACAAAAAGTTGAGTTTGTTGCTTCCAGCTGTTTGTAGGAGTCGTTCCTCTGAGTTTGTTAAATACCTGCAGCTTTACAAAGACGCAGGATCTCCAAAATCATGTAAGCACACAACACAACAGTTTTAACTTCCTTAAATACTAATAAGTATAAATTACAGCCAGTGTAAATAGTGAGAGAGTTTTTTCCATCACAGTACTTTATGTGAATTCCCAGCATAATATCTGAATGAATGACATTATTGTGCATGTATGAATGAATAACAGAAGCTCTCTCATCATAAAAGTAGCTGCCAGACAGGACAACACACACATTTTATGGTTCAGTTAATGACTGTAGTCTGATAAGTTCTAATCACAAACTGAGAGAAAGTTCAATGCTGGAATCATAAACAGGCTGGATGCCTGTAGGTGGACTTGATCTGTTTAAACACACAACAGCATCTTGTAAATATAGTAAAACTGCATCTGCTGCTCAAAATAAGAAACCATGAGAATATGATGTCCTAACTCTCACACTGACAGTTTTCAGATAGTTTAGCTGTGACTGTTGTTGTCATGTGTCACCCTGTTTTACAGTGAACCCATAAGTACAGCTCTATGGAAGGATGAAAGCAGTTCTATTTTACTTCTGTCCTCTTATAAACATGCTAGCAGTGACATTAACTGTAATATACCAGTGTATTGAACACAACACAACGACTTGACGTTAATGGCAGTAACACAAACAGCGTACTGAGACACACGGTGCACTTCAGTAAATTACAGCACATTTAAAAGTATGAAAAGTCCACTTACATGTGGTTAAAGTGTCCTGCTGAACCACACAATGAGGAGTTTTAGATAATACAGAATGTATCACAGCTCCCTTGTTCGCTACATTATGCTACACATGTAGCACCAACACAACAAGCAGCACTTCCGCCTGTGGTTGCTCCTTCAAAATATTATGTCAACAGATGGGAAATATTAAACCGTAACTGTAGTCACCTCACATCTAAACTCATATCCATGATAAAAATAATAACAATAATGATTTACCAACATCTCCATGCTAACGTGTTGTATTGTGTTGTTCGGTTTTCAACTCCGTGCTCTTATTTTGAAACCCACTTCATCTGTAGTGTTTGTGTGCTACCTTGACGTTTTTTTTTGCAAATTAAAGTTGCATCTAAATAAGCAGACTGTGTGTTCTAGCCGTTAAAATAAGATAAAAACTGCATAACAGACTGTAAAAAAGAAAGAAAGAAAAATTAAAAAATAGCTGCACAGTGTGAGGATTTTGTGAATGCAATGAGAGAGAAACTCACAGGTGGAGAGTCTTCTGTCAGAGCTGATCCTTGAATGACCTTAGACTGTGACTGCTATCTAAAGTCCACAGGTAATTAAGTTGAAGGGTTACAGTGTGGGTGTTTGTACAACTGTGTCCGTTACAGAGTGAAAAAGAGCAAGTCATGCTACAGTCTGCTTTTATATTATACTACATGTTGTCATTCAATGGGAATGATTTCAGCAGATATTCACATCCTTTACTTGAGTAAAAACTACTAATACTTCACTGTAAAAGTTCTCTGTTGCAAGAAAAAGTCATTGATTGCAAAAGTTACTAAAGTGAAAGTAATCGTAATTGAAGTATTAAAAGTAAAAGTGCAGTAAATGGTCATGCATTGATGTTAAAACAGGATTTTACTGTTGCAGTTGCTCATGTGCAGCTAATTTTGACCTAAATACAGCTGGTTAATTCAATTATTTATGACTAATTAATCTGCTTATTATTTTTTTTTGATAATTCATTGATTGCTTGGTTTGTAAAATGTCCAAAGATTGTGAGAAACATCATCACAAGTGCTATAAATTATTATTAATCAGCTAAGAGTGTCAGCTGAATAAACTGTTGGGTAGTTTAATTTACAACATATCAGATTTTAAAGGGTTTTGTGTGCAAAAAAATTACAAAAAATATCTTAATTCTCAAACTAATCCCATTCAAAACGTGTCAGATAAATATGGAGAAGTAAAAAGCAGAATATTCTTCTTCTGTCTGAGATGTAGTGGATTAAAAGTAGAAAAGAAAACACTCAGTTTAAGTACCTCCTTCCACCAGTTGGATTTCAGTGCATCCACCTGTTCGGACCAGCTTGTAATTCAAAAAACCGAGTAAGTGAGTCAGAGTCACGGCTTTCATTCTCTGTAGGGATTATAATTTCTTTATTGTTATTAATGTACATAAGCTGTATAGTCACAGGTTGCATATACACAAAGTAATGGTATGCACTCCTCTCAGCAATGTTCCACTCCCACACCAAACGTCGCCTTATTGCTTCATATTTTACACAGCGCGTGTTCAAGATGATGCTTTATTTGTGTTGAAACCTTCCTGTACACTGGGTGGCAGCAGTGAGTGGCGCCTGCACTGACGGATTAAAAACAAACAGTGTGCACGAGTAGTAATAACAGCAACATTAATAATAGTCATATAAAACAATGTCTCACTTTAAATAAAAACAAAAAAAAAACAGGGGAACATTACCAAACAGCTACTGAGATTGTGAAAAATAAAGAGTCTGTCTGGGCTACTTTCATTACATTTTATAATCTGTAGACTTTGTTTAAATCTCAATGAGGCTGCCTTTTGGAGAATAAATAAAACCAACACCGGGCAGCAACAGGAGCTGTCATGTGACATTTACCAGCAAATTGATGGAAGTTAAATCCTTAAACACTGAGCTTTTCATGTATGGGAAACACTGCTGTGTTGTGTTTTATTTAGTGCCTCGTACCAGAGTTGCACCAGGACCAGAGTTTATTTCATCTAAAAAAAAAAATAAAAAGATTCTCCATCCCTCACCTTTAAACTCATTCCCTCCACTTTCTTGTTCTCCTTCCTTTCTCTCTCTCTCTCTCCAACCGGTGGAGCAGATGGCCACACGGCAGCTCGCACTGACTCAACACAAACACAGAATACTCGAAGGTTGACACATCCGTAATGGTTCGCAGATGCTTTTTATGTCTTGTTTGGGAAATTAAAACCACAATATTCTTCTGAAATGACTTTTTTTTTTTTCCTATCAGCTACCGTGTGTCATCGTCTCGTGGCTGCACCTCTACTCTAACTCCAGCTGCTCCATCAACAGGCTAAACAAAGTTGCTCTAACACACATTCGGAGTTTGTTCTCTCCTCACTTTCGTCTCTCCAGTTTCACTTTCACATGTCACGTCTCACACATACATCCACCTGATTGTGAATTTACTGCATTTAAACTCTTCCCAGACAACATACTGTGTTCACCGAGCACCTCCTTTTTGCTTGATGAGGTTGGCATTACAAACATCCATCTGGGTGCTGATTTTATTTTATTTTTTTAAAATTAACACTGTATAAAAATAAAGTGACATTTAAAGATCAAGAATATTTGCAGAATGTCAGACGGAGCTTTATAACTCTGAGCTCGTGTTTTCATGTTTTAAGCTGGGCGGAAGTTGAAGCTGCATCCAAATGACTTTTTTTTTTATACATATATATTTTTTTTATTCAGCGTCTCTCATGCTGCTGAACTCCTGTAAAGTTGTCAAGCTATGATCGCTTAAAACAAGATCCAGGCAATTTCCTCAGCAACTCAGTGAAAAGATATCCTGCCTCTACCAGAAAGTGGCTCTGCTGCATCCAAGCAGATGGATAAAACAAAATCCAATCTCCCCTCTCAGCCTCCTGACTACCTCCACCCTGCTTTCTTTCTCTGCTCCGTGCTGCTCCTCCCTCCTCCTCCTCTTCTTCTTCTTCTTCTTTTCGGTGTGCATGCGCCCTCTGCATGTGTGCGCGTGGCTCCTGCTCTGGGCTTTATGCCAGTGAGCGTTGTCTGGGTTTGATCCTTGGATACAGCTGGAGAGAGAGAGAGAGAGAGAGAGAGGGGGCAGGGTCACTACATCATGTTAACATTGTTCTCAAGGTGCTGAACATCATGGAGGCAGACCCTAAGACACTGCGTGGGAATAAATCTGCACCTTAAGAAGCTGCTTCCCCTGTTCAATTACACTCACCTGCTTAGTGTTTAGCATAAACTGAGCAGAACATCAAATTTGCACACACAGTCGTGACTCGATAATCCGACACCAAATGTAAAACCGTCTTTTATGTCGGATAGTAAGGCTGTTGGATTGTCAAGACGGACGTCGAGATACAAGGAGGGCTTGATGCTGGAAGGGTCACTTGTTGTTAATTATTGTTCATAGTTGTTATAATAACAAGTATGGCTGGTCGGAAAAGTAAAAGTATAAAAAGACAAATAAGAATATATACACGTATTTGCAAAAGCACTTTCTGGTCTCTGGATATTCAGGCCCAATTAATGATGAATATCCAAATATTCGGGGCGGTCGGGGGCGACACTTCTACCCTGGGGGAGCGCTCCAACGGGCTAGAAGTGGTAAGAATGCACAGGCAGTACTTGGCTGTTGATGCTAGTTTAGGATAGCAGTCACAGTTCTGTTTCCACCATCGGCAGTGCCACTCCCCCGCCATCGCCACCATCCATGTTTACTTTTGTAAACACTGCGCACGCTCGCTGCGTGTGACGTCGTTGTGTTTTGGGTCGTATGAAGTTCACACAGGTGATCACATACAAGTCACATTTAATTGGAAATGTGAACGAAAAATCCGATTTCACAAAAAAAATCTGAATCAAGCATTGGGTCCTGCAGTCGGAATGTAGCCAATCTGTTGAATTGCTACGTCAGATAATACCTTATTTGTGACATAAAATGTCATGTCGGAGTCAGAATCCAAGGCTGTCGGTATGTTAAGGCTATTTTTCATGGGTTCCGTTCATTTCTCCTAAAAACCTGTCGGACAGCAAGGTTTTGTTAAGGGTCAGATTATCAAGTCATGACTGTACTTCTTACCGTAATTGCACAATCAGTTATTATCTACACTGAGGCACTTATTATGACTTATTATGAGTAAAAACGAAGAAGTCTAGTCTGTGTTTTAGAAGAAGAAAAGAACATCTTTAGGATAAAACTAAACCTACAGCTCCAGAGTACATTCCACAAAGAGGACACTCAAACTGGAATCTCATCCAGTTTGTTCAGCCCCTCCCTAGATCAGTTTTAGACCCCTGCACTGAGGGAAAGGTTAGCAGCAAGTCGTCCTCCAGCCAGCAATAATAAGAACACTTGGCTTCATCAACCACTGACGGTTCTTTTAAATGTGGCTTTTGCAACCACTGTGCGAATAAAAAAGAAGGCGAGCAGTGGCTTACACTGTGTGTGACATAAAATCCTTAATTAACTGTAACTCTGGGCCACACAAAGAGTCTCTGATCACAGACATGCAAGACGGAAAACACGTTTCTAATATATATAACAGCGATCCAGACAGTCCTGTGGTGGAGAATTTAGAAACCACCAAAAAGGAGATTTGGCCATCTGGAATATTTCTGCAGAGAGAGACTTTATAAATACACTAAATGCAGACGGCGGCCCGCTCAGGACTGAATGAAGAAACTGATTCTCGTCCTTTGTTGAAGTTAAATATTGTGTTTTTGTTTCTCTGTATTTTCTCTGTATGGCCACCTAGTGGTCACTCTGTGCACGTATCACCTGTTAGTTTATTGGCTTCCTGCTCCGGTGTTTGATTCTATGAAAAGGGTAATACTGTTTGCTGTGATGATGATTTCACCCTCAGTGAGGCTTTGTTCTGCTCTGCCTGGGTTTACGTAATGCCCAGGATTATTTGAAAAGTACAAGTATTGTCTATATTTTTAGAATTCAATCATAACACTGCCATCTACGGCTTTTTAACCTTTTGCTAAAAGAATGCCTGGGATCTTTTTTCTTCTTCTTCTTCTGACATATCAGTTGTGCCATTCCTGAGTCAGGAGCATTACAGAGTGAGTACGCTGCACTTCTATAACGCTCTGTACTATTCTCTTTGTTTTACTTTTACAAATAATAACACACATTGATTCAGTAAACAATTCTTAATTATTTGTTTGCTACTTACCTACTTTTATTTAGATATTTAACCATGTGCTTTCTGCAGCCACCCATCAAGGAAATAAAAAATACATCCACAACACCGCAGCGCTGTGAGTTGGACATTTAAAGGAGAATCAAATTCTCCGGGAGAACCCGGCGAGAACCCACGCTGCACGGGGAGAACATGCAAACTCCACGCAGAAAGATTCCGGGTGTCCTCACCGGGACGTGAACCTTCTAGCTGAGAGGCAACGATGCTAACCACTGCTCCACCTTGCAGCTCCAGTGCAATTTTAACTCATGCAAATAGTTGTACAGTGTTACTCAGTGTTGAGCTGATGCAGGCGGACATATCTTTACTTTTCTAAGTGTGCACATTTAGGTGGTGAGTAGTTAGTGTTCTCTCACCCCCAGCAGGTTTCTGGGTACGTATCCCTCGCGGTCGTTCAGCCGCGCCCACCACCACTCTGTCTCGGTGTCGTCACGGCGACGCAGCACGGTGAGGGCGTCACCCTCGCTGAAGGACAGCTCGTCGGCCTGCTGGGCGGTGTAGTCCCACAGAGCGTACACCAAGCCTTTGTTCATCACACCCAACTTTTCCTGTACACCTGCGAGGAAGAGATGCAAGAGTCATTTGTGGAAGAGAGTTTCTTGATGGTACTAAATACGTCACTTTGTAGACACATTTCTCTTGTGTTTAGTTTTTCTGCCCACCGTAGAGGAACTGAGAACACTGGGTGTAGCCCTCCTCCATTTCTTCACATTTGTCTGCCGCCGTTTCGACGTCGCTAATTGTTGTGGCAAATATGGCCGCTCCCGACTCCACCAGCATCTTGCAGAGGTGGACGCTGTTACAGGAGGCTGCACAGTGCAGAGGAGTCCTGGGAAGGACGACATTTAAATAGATTTCAAACATTCCTCTGCTAGCCAAGTCTCATTCACCTCCAATAAAGAAAGGACAAAGACGTTGCAGTGATGCAGGTTAAATTAAACTCACGCCATGATGAGAAAGGATGAGACTCACGAAACATGAACTCCATCAGATGCATCAGTAATTAAATCAAATAACTTTTGAATTCAGAGCCTAATTACATATGGTAATCTCCTACTTCAATGCTGTTAGAGCAGCTGAGCCAAAAATGAATTTAGAAAGTCAATTATCTCTGTCATTGCTGCCTCTGAGAGTGTGTTCATTTCTCAGACTCCCTCCAGTCCTTCAGCAGCCACTGCTCTGTTATTAGTCTGCACTGCTGCGTGATTCAATGACTGAGCGGAGCTACTGACCATCCGTCACTGTCGGCTGCGTTTACATTCACTCCAAAGTCCAGCAGGAACTTAACAATGTGGTGGTGACCAGCGCAGACAGCATTATGAAGAGGAGTTATGCCTTCATCATTAGGCATACTGGGGTTTTCCACCTAAAAGACAGAGACATGAACACAGAGATGTTAGAGTTCATCATATTTAAAGTTTCAAGTTACTGGGTGTCCATGGTGCAAAACAAAGCAGCCTCCAGTAACCTTGTAAAAGTGAAGCACACTACAAAAGTGCCCAGTTTCACCTCAAAACTCTAGATAGCGCAACATTTTTTGAACAGTCTGGAAGTTGTTGAGTCTTCCTGCCTCAGGCTACGACACCGTCAAACTGAGCCTGTTGTGGATGTGAACCATCTGATTGTTTCCTTGAGAGTATCAGCTAGAGTTTGCAGTTTGGAAGTCAGTAAGCACTTTTCCTTCCAGTGAAAGATGTCGGGGATAGATGTGGGGTTTGCATCTAAAGATGTAAGGCTTTGCTCGCTCCGTGTTGATGTAACACACTGTGCTACACTAGCGAGTGTGTCCTCAACAATAACTCAGCGCGCCTCACAAGCGAGACCAGCTCTCCCCTGACACAGCTGCTGAGGATCAAAGATGAAGGTAAGTATTGTCATGAAGGCACTGAAAAAGCTTCAGTTAATGGCAAATCTGTTGAGGCAATCTGCATGTGGGTGTAATTATTGGCATGTAATTTCTGTTGCGTAACAAAATGTGTTTTTTCATTGAACACAGAAAAGTAACCAAAAGAACAGACCCGAGCTGCATGTGATGATATTCAGTCCTGCTGAAGGGGCTCAACAGGCTCAACAGAAGGTTCCCTCCTGAGGATTTTCTCGCTCAGTAAATTCTTGTTACACCGTATTTTACACTCACTTTACATTCTGGAAAGAACAATCTCCCATAGCACACCAGCTGCAACATAACATTTTAAGGACTATTTAGTCAGAGTTTGCCCGCAGCATTAACTAAAACAGCCGTAGGAGCAACATCCAAGTCAAAACTTTCTTGTAATACTGTTTAACCTCGCTTTATGTTAACAGAGCACGCTCAAGGTTTAGGTCTTTCCCAACATACAGGTCTCATGTTGCTTGATTCTCTGCACATTTTCCCTGTAGCCCCATACCTTTCACTATATGATACCACTCTGTGACCTAATTTACAGCTTCATCACAAACGTCCACTCCTGTACAGATGACAGTCAGTTCCACATCAATTTTAATGACCCACTCCGCCATCTCCATGCCCAGCTTGACCTTGACCATCACGCTGCACGTCCATCAGGCCGCCCCATCCCCTGACCATATATATAAAAAATGGATGTAGCCACCATGATGTCACTTATTGGTTTGTGTTGAAACCTACCATTCAGAATTTGGCTGGTTTCCATCTTAATCTTTTAAAACCAGACGTAACAAGCAAGGCTGACTGACAACGTAAGGACAAGGCACAAGGTGGCCCTGCCCTTAAACACACCATGATTTATTGTCTAGTTTCCTTGAAATGGCACCATAATTTACAGAGTTAACACCTTGCTGTATTAAAAAAAAGGTTGAAACAAGTGATTGAGACCATCAGCTCATCAGGTTGAATGTTTGCTGACATAACATGGGTCTTTTCTTTTACAGTTGGACTTTTGCAACCAGAGGAGTCAGCCGCTGGCATTAAAAAGAATCCAGGTTTAAGGTAGTTCTACACTGGCTTGATGTTGTAAACCCAGAGCCTATGTTTATCTTTTAAATATATTCTACAAGGTGTGTCAGAAAAAGTTCCAGGACTGGTGTCACAAAAGATATATTTCAAACCCAAACTACAAACTATGAGTTTTCCTCTTCAGACGATCAACCAGCACGTCTACAAAGAGATGCTGCAGTGTTTGCTTCGTTTAGTGTGCGAGAAGAGGTGAGAGTTGTGTCAGGACAAGTTATGGCTGCTTCACCATGACAACACGCCTGCTCACAATGCCCTGAGCATCCCACAGTTCCTGGCTGAGAAGAACATCGCTGTGCTGGAGCAACCTCCCTACTCACCCCACCTGGCTCTGTGGGATTGTTTCCTCTTCCCCAAGCTCAAGGGGGTCATCAAGGGGACCCGTTTTGAAGATGTGGACGACATCAAGATGGTTGTGACGACAGAGCTGTGGAGGATCCCTGAAAAATCTTTCCAGGAGTGGATGGCGGCGTGGCAGAGAAGGCTGGGAAAGTGTGTTATACTCCAGAGGGATTAGTTGGAAGGGGAAAACTTGTAGTTTGGATTTGAAATATATCTTTTGTGACACCAGTCCTGGAACTTTTCTGACACTGTGTTTTGTTTTTTGTTTTTTGATTGCCTGGTCTAGACGATCCTATGTTGTTGTTGTTGTTTCTATTTTTAGCTTTTACTTTTCTTACACAATATCAGATTCTACATCTCTTTAAACTCTTTCTATTTGTACCCCGTTACAGCCCTGTTGTTTAGTTTTCATTCCATTGTTATGTGATGTATTATCAGAAATTGCAGTTTCGACTTTCTGTTGCTATTTTCCACCTGATGGCTGCTTCACTCACAGCCCTCTGACAGCAGATTTCCTTCTTTATGTCTAGTTTGTGATTTGGTGTGTGTGTGTAGGTTTTCTGCAGTAATGCACTGTAGTAACTGTAATATTGAACAAACTGGCAAAGCTTTACGAACTTTACAAATACGAAAAACTGTAGTAGACCAAAAATACCAAACGCTCTAACAACAACTTTATGTTAGATTTTACCTCATATATGATTCTCTGCACCAGATCAAACTCTCCCTCTAATGATGAATCCAGCAGCAGGGCCAGAGGGTTAAACTTGACTCTCAGACCGTGGCCTGTCCGCTCTGATGACGGCTTCTTCAGGTTTGTTCGCTTCGCCTGCAGCACACGGGGAGAGAGAAACAGGAATGTGTTGACAAAGCAGGAAAGGAATTGCTAAGTAAGTGCTTGCTGCTTAATCTGACACATTAGCCCTTACGGAGAATGCTTGTTTTGTTGAGGTCAGCAGTAACATATTTCTTGCTGAGAAACAATGGAGATGAGGTGTAAATAATATTCACTGGACATGGGTCTAATGTGTATATCTAGCGTCAGGTGCAGTTATGTGTACCTTAGGCTGTGACGGTGGGGCAGGAGGCGATGGAGACGGGGAGGCGTGGCCTACTGAGGTTTGGGCTGGACTAGATCCTCGCTGGTTGTTATTGTTCTGGTCCTCTGGCCTGTCAGGGGCAGGTGATGGGCTGGGCTGGACGGACGGAGACACGCTGTTGCTAATCTCCACTGCTGCAGTTGTCTCTTTGGATGTTTCTATGGCAACGGACGGAGGAGACAAGCGGCGGGAGTCTGAGTTCAGGTTTTGGGCTTCAGCCTCCACAGCTGTGACGCTGACATGCTTGTCACCAGGCTCCACGTTCCCATTGGCTGAATGGATGTTGTCCATGTCACCCAGCAGGCATTCAGGCTGGTAGAAAGTGTTGCCTGAAATAAAGAGGGAAACTTGAATTTATGCATCATCATCATCATGAAGGTCCACTGATGTCCCCTGACTTTCTCAGAGTCTTACCTGAGCTTCCCTCCATGCCTCCTGCCAACGTGTTGAACCTGCAGACCACAACAAGGATTACTTTCACTGTGTCAGCCTGGATTCAGTTTCTGTTTGAACTTCACTCAAATAATCATGGTTTATCTCTCTGTTGTGGAACAAACTACAGCAGCACAAACCTCTGGTAGAGTAGTTTTTGGATGTTTGGGCCCTGTGGGGCCTCGGGTTCAGTGATTGAGCTCCGTTTCTTTAGGGGTCGTGGAGCATTGCTGAGGCGTCTCCGGAGAACCTCCAGGTCTGCATCACTCTGGTATCGTAGCTGGGAGTGGGCTGTGGAGGGCAGAGATAGGAAATTCAAATATTTTACAGAGTTTGTGGGGCATGAAGCTCCTAACTCTTGTCTTCTGTTTATTGCAAATGTATGAACTGCTGTTGCTTTCAGGACTACATCTCACAGTTCTTATTATAATCATTTTTCAGTGTGAACAAAAATAGAATATCAACATCGGTAATATCGGTTATCGGCGATATCAGAAATCTTAATATCAGATATCGGTATTGGCCAAAAATTTTAATATCGTGCATCACTAATAATAATGTTCCTTACTTTCTTTAGCAAAAACTCAAGTGGTAAGTTTTGGTATATCAAACACATAAACAATAGGAAGACATAAATTGTAAACATGACACTTATTAGTTACGTCCAGTTTAATTTATCCCCTGGCACCTACCAACTGGGGTCAGCTTAGTGGGACTAAGAGGACGAGGGATGTTGTCCACGCTTGGTGGTGGAAGAATTTGCCCATCGCTGCTCTCTCCTCCCTCGACTCTTCCTGCATCTTTATCTGTAACATCCTCCCCTGCTGCTCTTCCTCCTCCCTGCAGGAAAGGGACAGGGGACGGAGAAGTGGAGGAGGTGGGGAGGATGGGTTTACCGTAGACTGCAGAGAGAAGGGGAAAAGAAATGGCAGAGATTGGTTATCCTTGCAACAAAAAGTACGCAGGATCCAAATACATGGCGAGGTTTAAAATGTTACTTCAGTTTGCTGTTGAAGTACCTGCTTTGACAGTAGCTCTGTTGCTGAGAGACCCATAGTTTTTAGCCTGAGGCTGTTGGAGGTACATGCTGTAGATGGAGCTGCTGTTCATAGTGGCGGGACCCTTCCTGGGAGACTGTGGCCTGGAGGGATGATCCGGGACGTAGGGTCGAACAGCCACCGCTGGAGGGGGATCAGTCCGATCCGTTTGCGGGGACAGAGGAGAGGGTTGGGAGGTGGTGGCAGAACCTGACGTCACGGACAGAAACATAAATTTCTCTTTATTAGAAAAGCTTTAAACAGATAAAACAAACAAACATGTGACCCATCAGATATTAAACAGGCCTCACAGTACCTTGGCTTGAATTAGGAGGAACAGAAATACGCTGCTGTATTTGCTGTGAAGAGGAACATGATGAGGAGGAGGAGGTGGCATTGGCACCGCTGGATCGGGGCCAGCCCAGTGTACCAGGGGCAGAACGGGGCAGGGAGCTGGTGGCACAGTGATGCCCTCCTGCCTGGTGGGTGGCACTGGGGTAAGTACCATAACCAGAGGGGAGCTGAGGCGGGGGGGAGACATAGATATGAAGAGTGAGGCTAAAGGGTCACTATAATGCAGCTGTATAATCTAATTTTTCCACAGAAGCCTCCAGGACTGGAGATTTTCTTCCTGAGACTCTTTGAGTTGAAAAGTTCACACGCTGCTTCAATGACATGGTCTCCAAAGTAGGAGCCTCAAGTGGGGCTTCAGCAAAATGAGGAATTTTGTAATGTCTGTGGAAAATCACTTACTGTGCATGAAAACATTTTAATCATGGCAGAATTGATGAGAGTTATAATAGAGAATGTTCTTTATTACCGTGCCTAATGTGGAAACAGTACCTGCTCTGGACTGTTGGTCCTCCAGTCTGGTACGCTCTTACTCAGGCTGGGCCATGAAGCTTCATTGGCTGAACAGAGAGGGAGAGAATGAGTTGAGAAAAGGGATAAAAATTAAAACGGGAAAGGCAATTAAGGAGAGAAAGGAGCAGACAGAGCCAAACAGAAATTAGAATGACACAAGATAAGATAAGATAAGATAAGATAAGATAAGATAAGATAAGATAAGATAACCCTTTATTAATCCCACAGTGGGGAAATTTCCAATAAATGACCATGAATGTTGAAGCAGTCAGAGGAGGTAAAAGGTAAGTTAGTAGTTGGAGGTAGGAGGCGGCGTAACTAGAAGAAGGTAAACTATGTCATAATGTACGCTATAGTGAGAAGAGGCTAAATATCTGAGTGCTCACGTGTTGAATATTTTTAAATTAGCTTCCATTTACTGCTACAGTAAAATGTAAACAGCACAGCAAAGCAAAAATACAATCATATTATTATCCATACATGTGGTCGACTTCGAGAGGAACATAAAAATAGCGCAGACCAGGCGGCGTAAATGACAGTCTTGGTCCATTACTTAGTACCGCAGTTCACAGTCAGCATAACAATTATGCAATATTTGGAACAGACTCCGAGTCATCTAGTTATTTTTAATTTGACCTGACATGTCTGGTATTCGATTGTCCAGCCTTAACATAGCAAATACTGTAATGTAATAAGACAGGCGCTAAATTGCTCAACAACTACTCTACATGATTGATGATTACGGTGTATTCTGCACTGCTAACATGTCTTTAGTATGCCGTTAGGAGCACAGCAACGGAACAAGAAGTCTCTGATCATGAGCTTGGTTACACAATTTATGAGTTGTGCAGTTGTGTAATGTCAGTTTCCAATAATAAAAAAATGAAACAATATTTATAGGAATTGAAAATTGCAGCCGTGGGATATGGCCTTTGGGTGTTGCTCTGCTATTATTTTTAGCAGAAAAAGCCACTCAGTTGTTGTTGACATGGGAAAGAAAAAAAAAAAACTGCAAAAACAGAAAGCTGCTGCGCTGAAGGTTTAAAACAGACTTGACTGATTGTGTTAAAATGCTTAGCTTTTAGAAAATGAAGCCTGTTGGATGTGAAAAGTTGCAGTTTATCCCAGGCTCAGTCTCCACAGAGGCCGTGTTACATAACTGACCGGCACAGTTCAGTGCACTGAGGTCACAGCACCGATCACTAAATCTTGATCCACTGTTGCCTATTAACATGTGAAGGTGAGGTGAAGGTCAGTGGCCTAGCTGGATGCTCTACACATTCACAGCACCCTGAAGACTAATTAAAACGAAACAGCCTTGTGAATAAGTCAGGTGATCACCAGTAATTACTTCAGACTATTCTAATGTGGTGAACTCTCAGATCAACACAGTCATCCTTACAGCCACGTTTGCTAAAACGGCTAAAAATACACGGAAAAGCTTTTACAATGTTATTTACTCCATTGTGGGATATGAAAACACCACAATTTAGCGCCAAAGTGTCATTTAAAACGATTACCTAACCATGTGGCCCAGATGACAGCGGTGGAGCCACGTCACAGTTCTGGCACATACCAGACTTAGACTGATTAACCGTTGAACCTGGGAGTCCTGCAGTCAGTACAGTAAGCCGTGCTGTGCAACCTGTTGACTGTCACTGCTGTAACCTGCTGACCTCAGGAAGAAAACAGTCACGACAGGAAGCAAACAGTCAGCTCTGTGCGAGGTGGAAACTTGGCTATCTGCCCTGAGCCCAGATTAGAAGCAGTCACTCGGCGTTACAGAGTGAAGACAGTGCAGTTTACTTCACTGGCACGATCACAGAACATCCTGTTGCAAATGACAAACGAGTGCCTCACGTAAACTAATCACCACTCAGGCCTCTGCTTTAGGTAACACCTGATGTCTCAATACATTTAGTTAGAATT